>NW_022262384.1:0-30218 GCF_002021735.2 Oncorhynchus kisutch | reverse complement strand
CAAATATTGGTCCTAAATGCATTTAAGGGTCATTCTGATATTAATGCCCGCTATGGAAACACCCTACTACGGCCCTCTCTCTGTCGGGGGCGAACCTGAGTGCATTATGGCACTTTGAAATTTTCACGATGGATACTGTTGCTATCAGCGGTAACCCAAAAACACAAATATGGTCATAAATGCATTTAACGGTCATGTCTGATTTTAATGCCCGCTATAGGAGCACCCTACTACGGCCCTCTTTCACTCAGGGCCGTCCTGGGTGCTTTATGGACTGTTTGACAAGTGCTGGAGGAGGAATAGAGCCGTGCACCTGGTGATTGTAAACCGTGCACCTGGTGATTGAAAACGTGCATCTGGTAACCAAAATCAAATATGGTCCTAAATGCATTTAGGTCATTCTGAGATGAATGCCCGCTATGGAAACACCCTACTACGGCCCTCTCGGCCTCTGTCGGGGGCGACCTGAGTGCATATGGACACTTTGCAATTTCACGATGGATATACTGATTGCTATACAAGCGGTAACCCAAAAACACCAATATGTCATAAATGCATTTAACGGTCATTCTGATTTTAATGCCCGCTATAGGAGCACCCTACTACGGCCCTCTTTCACTCAGGGCCGTCCTGGGTGCTTTAATGGACTGTTGAACAAGTGCTGGAGGAGGAAATAGAGCCGTGCACCTGGTGATTGAAACCGTGCATCTGGTAACCCAAAAACACAAATATGGTCATAAATGCATTAACGGTCATTCTGAATTTAAATGCCCGCTATAGGAGCACCCTACTACGGCCCTCTTTCACTCAGGGCCGTCCTGGGTGCTTATGGACTGTTGACAGTGCTGGAAGGAAATAAGCCGTGCAACCTGGTGATTGAAACCGTGCATCTGGTAACCCAAAAACACAAATATGGTCATAAATGCATTGTAACGGTCATTCTGATTTTAATGCCCGCTATAGGAGCACCCTACTTACGGCCCTCTTTCACTCAGGGCCGTCCGGGTGCTTATGGACTGTTTGACAAGTGCTGGAGGAGGAAATAGAGCCGTGCACCTGGTGATTGAAACCGTGCACCTGGTGATTGAAAACGTGCATCTGGTAACCCAAAAATTCAAATATGGTCCTAAATGCATTTAGGGTATTCTGATATTAATGCCCGCTATGGAACACCCTACTACGGCCCTCTCTCTGTCGGGGGGCGACCTGAGGCATTATGGACACTTTGAAATTTCACGATGGATACTGATTGCTATACAAGCGGTAACCCAAAAACACAAATATGGTCATAAATGCATTAACGGTCATTCTGATTTAATGCCCGCTATAGGAGCACCCTACTTACGGCCCTCTTCACTCAGGGCCGTCCTGGGTGCTTTATGGACTGTTTGACAAGTGCTGGAGGAGGAAATAGAGCCGTGCACCTGGTGATTGAAACCGTGCATCTGGTAAACCCAAAAACACAAATATGGTCATAAATGCATTAACGGTCATTCTGATTTTAATGCCCGCTATAGGAGCACCCTACTACGGGCCCTCTTTCACTCAGGGCCGTCCTGGGTGCTTTATGGACTGTTTGACAAGTGCTGGAGGAGGAAATAGAGCCGTGCACCTGGTGATTGAAACCGTGCACCTGGTGATTGAAAACGTGCATCTGGTAACCCAAAAATTCAAATATGGTCCTAAATGCATTTAAGGGTCATTCTGATATTAATGCCCTCTATGGAAACACCCTACTACGGCCCTCTCTCTGTCGGGGGCGACCTGAGTGCAGTTATGGACACTTTGGAAATTTCACGATGGATACTGATTGCTATACAAGCGGTAACCCAAAAACACAAATATGGTCATAAATGCATTTAACGGTCATTCTGATTTTAATGCCCGCTATAGGAGCACCCTACTACGGCCCTCTTTCACTCAGGGCCGTCTGGGTGCTTTATGGACTGTTTGACAAAGTGCTGGAGGAGGGAAATAGAGCCGTGCACCTGGGTGATTGAAACCGTGCATCTGGTAACCCAAAAACACAAATATGGTCATAAATGCATTTAACGGTCATTCTGATTTTAATGCCCGCTATAGGAGCACCCTACTACGGCCCTCTTTCACTCAGGGCCGTCCTGGGTGCTTTATGGACTGTTTGACAAGTGCTGGAGGAGGAAATAGAGCCGTGCACCTGGTGATTGAAACCGTGCATCTGGTAACCCAAAAACCAAATATGGTCATAAATGCATTTAACGGTCATTCTGATTTTAATGCCCGCTATAGGAGCACCCTACTACGGCCCTCTTTCACTCAGGGCCGTCCTGGGTGCTTTATGGACTGTTTGACAAGTGCTGGAGGAGGAAAAATAGAGCCGTGCACCTGGTGATTGAAACCGTGCACCTGGTGATTGAAAACGTGCATCTGGTAACCCAAAAATTCAAAATATGGTCCTAAATGCATTTAAGGGTCTTCTGATATTAATGCCCGCTATGGAAACACCCTACTTACGCCCTCTCTCTGTCGGGGGCGACCTGAGTGCATTATGGCACTTTGAAATTTCACGATGGATACTGATTGCTATACAAGCGGTAACCCAAAAACACAATATGGTCATAAAATGCATTTAACGGTCATTCTGATTTTAATGCCCGCTATAGGAGCACCCTACTACGGCCCTCTTTACACTCAGGGCCGTCCTGGGTGCTTTATGGACTGTTTTGAACAGTGCTGGAGGAGGAAATAGAGCCGTGCACCTGGTGATTGAAACCGTGCATCTGGTAACCCAAAACACAAATATGGTCATAAATGCATTTAACGGTCATTCTGATTTTAATGCCCGCTATAGGAGCACCCTACTAACGCCCTCTTTCACTCAGGGCCGTCCTGGGTGCTTTATGGACTGTTTGTACAAGTGCTGGAGGAGGAAATAGAGCCGTGCACCTGGTGATTGAAACCGTGCACCTGGTGATTGAAAACGTGCATCTGGTAACCCAAAAATTCAAATATGGTCCTAAATGCATTATAGGGTCATTCTGATATTAATGCCCGCTATGGAAACACCCTACTACGGCCCTCTCTCTGTCGGGGGCGACCTGAGTGCATTATGGACACTTTGAAATTTCACGATGGATACTGATTGCTATACAAGCGGTAACCCAAAAACACAAATATGGTCATAAATGCATTTAACGGTCATTCTGATTTTAATGCCCGCTATAGGAGCACCCTACTACGGCCCTCTTTCACTCAGGGCCGTCCTGGGTGCTTTATGGACTGTTTGACAAGTGCTGGAGGAGGAAATAGAGCCGTGCACCTGGTGATTGAAACCGTGCATCTGGTAACCCAAAAACACAAATATGGTCATAAATGCATTTAACGGTCATTCTGATTTTAATGCCCGCTATAGGAGCACCCTACTACGGCCCTCTTTCACTCAGGGCCGTCCTGGGTGCTTTATGGACTGTTTGACAAGTGCTGGAGGAGGAAATAGAGCCGTGCACCTGGTGATTGAAACCGTGCACCTGGTGATTGAAAACGTGCATCTGGTAACCCAAAAATTCAAATATGGTCCTAAATGCATTTAAGGTCATTCTGATATTAATGCCCGCTATGGAAACACCCTACTACGGCCCTCTCTCTCTGTCGGGGCGACCTGAGTGCATTATGGACACTTTGAAATTTCACGATGGATACTGATTGCTATACAAGCGGTAACCCAAAAACACAAATATGGTCATAAATGCATTTAACGGTCATTCTGATTTTAATGCCCGCTATAGGAGCACCCTACTACGGCCCTCTTTCACTCAGGGCCGTCCTGGGTGCTTTATGGACTGTTTGACAAGTGCTGGAGGAGGAAATAGAGCCGTGCACCTGGTGATTGAAACCGTGCACCTGGTGATTGAAAACGTGCATCTGGTAACCCAAAAATTCAAATATGGTCCTAAATGCATTTAAGGGTCATTCTGATATTAATGCCCGCTATGGAAACACCCTACTACGGCCCTCTCTCTGTCGGGGGCGACCTGAGTGCATTATGGACACTTTGAAATTTCACGATGGATACTGATTGCTATACAAGCGGTAACCCAAAAACACAAATATGGTCATAAATGCATTTAACGGTCATTCTGATTTTAATGCCCGCTATAGGAGCACCCTACTACGGCCCTCTTTCACTCAGGGCCGTCCTGGGTGCTTTATGGACTGTTTGACAAGTGCTGGAGGAGGAAATAGAGCCGTGCACCTGGTGATTGAAACCGTGCATCTGGTAACCCAAAAACACAAATATGGTCATAAATGCATTTAACGGTCATTCTGATTTTAATGCCCGCTATAGGAGCACCCTACTACGGCCCTCTTTCACTCAGGGCCGTCCTGGGTGCTTTATGGACTGTTTGACAAGTGCTGGAGGAGGAAATAGAGCCGTGCACCTGGTGATTGAAACCGTGCATCTGGTAACCCAAAAACACAAATATGGTCATAAATGCATTTAACGGTCATTCTGATTTTAATGCCCGCTATAGGAGCACCCTACTACGGCCCTCTTTCACTCAGGGCCGTCCTGGGTGCTTTATGGACTGTTTGACAAGTGCTGGAGGAGGAAATAGAGCCGTGCACCTGGTGATTGAAACCGTGCACCTGGTGATTGAAAACGTGCATCTGGTAACCCAAAAATTCAAATATGGTCCTAAATGCATTTAAGGGTCATTCTGATATTAATGCCCGCTATGGAAACACCCTACTACGGCCCTCTCTCTGTCGGGGGCGACCTGAGTGCATTATGGACACTTTGAAATTTCACGATGGATACTGATTGCTATACAAGCGGTAACCCAAAAACACAAATATGGTCATAAATGCATTTAACGGTCATTCTGATTTTAATGCCCGCTATAGGAGCACCCTACTACGGCCCTCTTTCACTCAGGGCCGTCCTGGGTGCTTTATGGACTGTTTGACAAGTGCTGGAGGAGGAAATAGAGCCGTGCACCTGGTGATTGAAACCGTGCATCTGGTAACCCAAAAACACAAATATGGTCATAAATGCATTTAACGGTCATTCTGATTTTAATGCCCGCTATAGGAGCACCCTACTACGGCCCTCTTTCACTCAGGGCCGTCCTGGGTGCTTTATGGACTGTTTGACAAGTGCTGGAGGAGGAAATAGAGCCGTGCACCTGGTGATTGAAACCGTGCATCTGGTAACCCAAAAACACAAATATGGTCATAAATGCATTTAACGGTCATTCTGATTTTAATGCCCGCTATAGGAGCACCCTACTACGGCCCTCTTTCACTCAGGGCCGTCCTGGGTGCTTTATGGACTGTTTGACAAGTGCTGGAGGAGGAATAGAGCCGTGCACCTGGTGATTGAAACCGTGCACCTGGTGATTGAAAACGTGCATCTGGTAACCCAAAATTCAAATATGGTCCTAAATGCATTTAAGGGTCATTCTGATATTAATGCCCGCTATGGAAACACCCTACTACGGCCCTCTCTCTGTCGGGGGCGACCTGAGTGCATTATGGACACTTTGAAATTTCACGATGGATACTGATTGCTATACAAGCGGTAACCCAAAAACACAAATATGGTCATAAATGCATTTAACGGTCATTCTGATTTTAATGCCCGCTATAGGAGCACCCTACTACGGCCCTCTTTCACTCAGGGCCGTCCTGGGTGCTTTATGGACTGTTTGACAAGTGCTGGAGGAGGAAATAGAGCCGTGCACCTGGTGATTGAAACCGTGCACCTGGTGATTGAAAACGTGCATCTGGTAACCCAAAAATTCAAATATGGTCCTAAATGCATTTAAGGGTCATTCTGATATTAATGCCCGCTATGGAAACACCCTACTACGGCCCTCTCTCTGTCGGGGGCGACCTGAGTGCATTATGGACACTTTGAAATTTCACGATGGATACTGATTGCTATACAAGCGGTAACCCAAAAACACAAATATGGTCATAAATGCATTTAACGGTCATTCTGATTTTAATGCCCGCTATAGGAGCACCCTACTACGGCCCTCTTTCACTCAGGGCCGTCCTGGGTGCTTTATGGACTGTTTGACAAGTGCTGGAGGAGGAAATAGAGCCGTGCACCTGGTGATTGAAACCGTGCATCTGGTAACCCAAAAACACAAATATGGTCATAAATGCATTTAACGGTCATTCTGATTTTAATGCCCGCTATAGGAGCACCCTACTACGGCCCTCTTTCACTCAGGGCCGTCCTGGGTGCTTTATGGACTGTTTGACAAGTGCTGGAGGAGGAAATAGAGCCGTGCACCTGGTGATTGAAACCGTGCACCTGGTGATTGAAAACGTGCATCTGGTAACCCAAAAATTCAAATATGGTCCTAAATGCATTTAAGGGTCATTCTGATATTAATGCCCGCTATGGAAACACCCTACTACGGCCCTCTCTCTGTCGGGGGCGACCTGAGTGCATTATGGACACTTTGAAATTTCACGATGGATACTGATTGCTATACAAGCGGTAACCCAAAAACACAAATATGGTCATAAATGCATTTAACGGTCATTCTGATTTTAATGCCCGCTATAGGAGCACCCTACTACGGCCCTCTTTCACTCAGGGCCGTCCTGGGTGCTTTATGGACTGTTTGACAAGTGCTGGAGGAGGAAATAGAGCCGTGCACCTGGTGATTGAAACCGTGCATCTGGTAACCCAAAAACACAAATATGGTCATAAATGCATTTAACGGTCATTCTGATTTTAATGCCCGCTATAGGAGCACCCTACTACGGCCCTCTTTCACTCAGGGCCGTCCTGGGTGCTTTATGGACTGTTTGACAAGTGCTGGAGGAGGAAATAGAGCCGTGCACCTGGTGATTGAAACCGTGCACCTGGTGATTGAAAACGTGCATCTGGTAACCCAAAAATTCAAATATGGTCCTAAATGCATTTAAGGGTCATTCTGATATTAATGCCCGCTATGGAAACACCCTACTACGGCCCTCTCTCTGTCGGGGGCGACCTGAGTGCATTATGGACACTTTGAAATTTCACGATGGATACTGATTGCTATACAAGCGGTAACCCAAAAACACAAATATGGTCATAAATGCATTTAACGGTCATTCTGATTTTAATGCCCGCTATAGGAGCACCCTACTACGGCCCTCTTTCACTCAGGGCCGTCCTGGGTGCTTTATGGACTGTTTGACAAGTGCTGGAGGAGGAAATAGAGCCGTGCACCTGGTGATTGAAACCGTGCATCTGGTAACCCAAAAACACAAATATGGTCATAAATGCATTTAACGGTCATTCTGATTTTAATGCCCGCTATAGGAGCACCCTACTACGGCCCTCTTTCACTCAGGGCCGTCCTGGGTGCTTTATGGACTGTTTGACAAGTGCTGGAGGAGGAAATAGAGCCGTGCACCTGGTGATTGAAACCGTGCACCTGGTGATTGAAAACGTGCATCTGGTAACCCAAAAATTCAAATATGGTCCTAAATGCATTTAAGGGTCATTCTGATATTAATGCCCGCTATGGAAACACCCTACTACGGCCCTCTCTCTGTCGGGGGCGACCTGAGTGCATTATGGACACTTTGAAATTTCACGATGGATACTGATTGCTATACAAGCGGTAACCCAAAAACACAAATATGGTCATAAATGCATTTAACGGTCATTCTGATTTTAATGCCCGCTATAGGAGCACCCTACTACGGCCCTCTTTCACTCAGGGCCGTCCTGGGTGCTTTATGGACTGTTTGACAAGTGCTGGAGGAGGAAATAGAGCCGTGCACCTGGTGATTGAAACCGTGCATCTGGTAACCCAAAAACACAAATATGGTCATAAATGCATTTAACGGTCATTCTGATTTTAATGCCCGCTATAGGAGCACCCTACTACGGCCCTCTTTCACTCAGGGCCGTCCTGGGTGCTTTATGGACTGTTTGACAAGTGCTGGAGGAGGAAATAGAGCCGTGCACCTGGTGATTGAAACCGTGCATCTGGTAACCCAAAAACACAAATATGGTCATAAATGCATTTAACGGTCATTCTGATTTTAATGCCCGCTATAGGAGCACCCTACTACGGCCCTCTTTCACTCAGGGCCGTCCTGGGTGCTTTATGGACTGTTTGACAAGTGCTGGAGGAGGAAATAGAGCCGTGCACCTGGTGATTGAAACCGTGCATCTGGTAACCCAAAAACACAAATATGGTCATAAATGCATTTAACGGTCATTCTGATTTTAATGCCCGCTATAGGAGCACCCTACTACGGCCCTCTTTCACTCAGGGCCGTCCTGGGTGCTTTATGGACTGTTTGACAAGTGCTGGAGGAGGAAATAGAGCCGTGCACCTGGTGATTGAAACCGTGCACCTGGTGATTGAAACGTGCATCTGGTAACCCAAAAATTCAAATATGGTCCTAAATGCATTTAACGGTCATTCTGATATTAATGCCCGCTATGGAAACACCCTACTACGGCCCTCTCTCACTGTCGGGGCGACCTGAGTGCATTATGGACACTTTGAAATTCACGATGGATACTGATTGCTATACAAGCGGTAACCCAAAAACACAAATATGGTCATAAATGCATTTAACGGTCATTCTGATTTTAATGCCCGCTATAGGAGCACCCTACTACGGCCCTCTTTCACTCAGGGCCGTCCTGGGTGCTTTATGGACTGTTTGACAAGTGCTGGAGGAGGAAATAGAGCCGTGCACCTGGTGATTGAAACCGTGCATCTGGTAACCCAAAAACACAAATATGGTCATAAATGCATTTAACGGTCATTCTGATTTTAATGCCCGCTATAGGAGCACCCTACTACGGCCCTCTTTCACTCAGGGCCGTCCTGGGTGCTTTATGGACTGTTTGACAAGTGCTGGAGGAGGAAATAGAGCCGTGCACCTGGTGATTGAAACCGTGCACCTGGTGATTGAAAACGTGCATCTGGTAACCCAAAAATTCAAATATGGTCCTAAATGCATTTAAGGGTCATTCTGATATTAATGCCCGCTATGGAAACACCCTACTACGGCCCTCTCTCTGTCGGGGGCGACCTGAGTGCATTATGGACACTTTGAAATTTCACGATGGATACTGATTGCTATACAAGCGGTAACCCAAAAACACAAATATGGTCATAAATGCATTTAACGGTCATTCTGATTTTAATGCCCGCTATAGGAGCACCCTACTACGGCCCTCTTTCACTCAGGGCCGTCCTGGGTGCTTTATGGACTGTTTGACAAGTGCTGGAGGAGGAAATAGAGCCGTGCACCTGGTGATTGAAACCGTGCATCTGGTAACCCAAAAACACAAATATGGTCATAAATGCATTTAACGGTCATTCTGATTTTAATGCCCGCTATAGGAGCACCCTACTACGGCCCTCTTTCACTCAGGGCCGTCCTGGGTGCTTTATGGACTGTTTGACAAGTGCTGGAGGAGGAAATAGAGCCGTGCACCTGGTGATTGAAACCGTGCACCTGGTGATTGAAAACGTGCATCTGGTAACCCAAAATTCAAATATGGTCCTAAATGCATTTAAGGGTCATTCTGATATTAATGCCCGCTATGGAAACACCCTACTACGGCCCTCTCTCTGTCGGGGGCGACCTGAGTGCATTATGGACACTTTGAAATTTCACGATGGATACTGATTGCTATACAAGCGGTAACCCAAAAACACAAATATGGTCATAAATGCATTTAACGGTCATTCTGATTTTAATGCCCGCTATAGGAGCACCCTACTACGGCCCTCTTTCACTCAGGGCCGTCCTGGGTGCTTTATGGACTGTTTGACAAGTGCTGGAGGAGGAAATAGAGCCGTGCACCTGGTGATTGAAACCGTGCATCTGGTAACCAAAAACACAAATATGGTCATAAATGCATTTAACGGTCATTCTGATTTTAATGCCCGCTATAGGAGCACCCTACTACGGCCCTCTTTCACTCAGGGCCGTCCTGGGTGCTTTATGGACTGTTTGACAAGTGCTGGAGGAGGAAATAGAGCCGTGCACCTGGTGATTGAAACCGTGCATCTGGTAACCCAAAAACACAAATATGGTCATAAATGCATTTAACGGTCATTCTGATTTTAATGCCCGCTATAGGAGCACCCTACTACGGCCCTCTTTCACTCAGGGCCGTCCTGGGTGCTTTATGGACTGTTTGACAAGTGCTGGAGGAGGAAATAGAGCCGTGCACCTGGTGATTGAAACCGTGCACCTGGTGATTGAAAACGTGCATCTGGTAACCCAAAAATTCAAATATGGTCCTAAATGCATTTAAGGGTCATTCTGATATTAATGCCCGCTATGGAAACACCCTACTACGGCCCTCTCTCTGTCGGGGCGACCTGAGTGCATTATGGACACTTTGAAATTTCACGATGGATACTGATTGCTATACAAGCGGTAACCCAAAAACACAAATATGGTCATAAATGCATTTAACGGTCATTCTGATTTTAATGCCCGCTATAGGAGCACCCTACTACGGCCCTCTTTCACTCAGGGCCGTCCTGGGTGCTTTATGGACTGTTTGACAAGTGCTGGAGGAGGAAATAGAGCCGTGCACCTGGTGATTGAAACCGTGCATCTGGTAACCCAAAAACACAAATATGGTCATAAATGCATTTAACGGTCATTCTGATTTTAATGCCCGCTATAGGAGCACCCTACTACGGCCCTCTTTCACTCAGGGCCGTCCTGGGTGCTTTATGGACTGTTTGACAAGTGCTGGAGGAGGAAATAGAGCCGTGCACCTGGTGATTGAAACCGTGCACCTGGTGATTGAAAACGTGCATCTGGTAACCCAAAAATTCAAATATGGTCCTAAATGCATTTAAGGGTCATTCTGATATTAATGCCCGCTATGGAAACACCCTACTACGGCCCTCTCTCTGTCGGGGCGACCTGAGTGCATTATGGACACTTTGAAATTTCACGATGGATACTGATTGCTATACAAGCGGTAACCCAAAAACACAAATATGGTCATAAATGCATTTAACGGTCATTCTGATTTTAATGCCCGCTATAGGAGCACCCTACTACGGCCCTCTTTCACTCAGGGCCGTCCTGGGTGCTTTATGGACTGTTTGACAAGTGCTGGAGGAGGAAATAGAGCCGTGCACCTGGTGATTGAAACCGTGCATCTGGTAACCCAAAAACACAAATATGGTCATAAATGCATTTAACGGTCATTCTGATTTTAATGCCCGCTATAGGAGCACCCTACTACGGCCCTCTTTCACTCAGGGCCGTCCTGGGTGCTTTATGGACTGTTTGACAAGTGCTGGAGGAGGAAATAGAGCCGTGCACCTGGTGATTGAAACCGTGCATCTGGTAACCCAAAAACACAAATATGGTCATAAATGCATTTAACGGTCATTCTGATTTTAATGCCCGCTATAGGAGCACCCTACTACGGCCCTCTTTCACTCAGGGCCGTCCTGGGTGCTTTATGGACTGTTTGACAAGTGCTGGAGGAGGAAATAGAGCCGTGCACCTGGTGATTGAAACCGTGCACCTGGTGATTGAAAACGTGCATCTGGTAACCCAAAAATTCAAATATGGTCCTAAATGCATTTAAGGGTCATTCTGATATTAATGCCCGCTATGGAAACACCCTACTACGGCCCTCTCTCTGTCGGGGGCGACCTGAGTGCATTATGGACACTTTGAAATTTCACGATGGATACTGATTGCTATACAAGCGGTAACCCAAAAACACAAATATGGTCATAAATGCATTTAACGGTCATTCTGATTTTAATGCCCGCTATAGGAGCACCCTACTACGGCCCTCTTTCACTCAGGGCCGTCCTGGGTGCTTTATGGACTGTTTGACAAGTGCTGGAGGAGGAAATAGAGCCGTGCACCTGGTGATTGAAACCGTGCATCTGGTAACCCAAAAACACAAATATGGTCATAAATGCATTTAACGGTCATTCTGATTTTAATGCCCGCTATAGGAGCACCCTACTACGGCCCTCTTTCACTCAGGGCCGTCCTGGGTGCTTTATGGACTGTTTGACAAGTGCTGGAGGAGGAAATAGAGCCGTGCACCTGGTGATTGAAACCGTGCACCTGGTGATTGAAAACGTGCATCTGGTAACCCAAAAATTCAAATATGGTCCTAAATGCATTTAAGGGTCATTCTGATATTAATGCCCGCTATGGAAACACCCTACTACGGCCCTCTCTCTGTCGGGGGCGACCTGAGTGCATTATGGACACTTTGAAATTTCACGATGGATACTGATTGCTATACAAGCGGTAACCCAAAAACACAAATATGGTCATAAATGCATTTAACGGTCATTCTGATTTTAATGCCCGCTATAGGAGCACCCTACTACGGCCCTCTTTCACTCAGGGCCGTCCTGGGTGCTTTATGGACTGTTTGACAAGTGCTGGAGGAGGAAATAGAGCCGTGCACCTGGTGATTGAAACCGTGCATCTGGTAACCCAAAAACACAAATATGGTCATAAATGCATTTAACGGTCATTCTGATTTTAATGCCCGCTATAGGAGCACCCTACTACGGCCCTCTTTCACTCAGGGCCGTCCTGGGTGCTTTATGGACTGTTTGACAAGTGCTGGAGGAGGAAATAGAGCCGTGCACCTGGTGATTGAAACCGTGCATCTGGTAACCCAAAAACACAAATATGGTCATAAATGCATTTAACGGTCATTCTGATTTTAATGCCCGCTATAGGAGCACCCTACTACGGCCCTCTTTCACTCAGGGCCGTCCTGGGTGCTTTATGGACTGTTTGACAAGTGCTGGAGGAGGAAATAGAGCCGTGCACCTGGTGATTGAAACCGTGCACCTGGTGATTGAAAACGTGCATCTGGTAACCCAAAAATTCAAATATGGTCCTAAATGCATTTAAGGGTCATTCTGATATTAATGCCCGCTATGGAAACACCCTACTACGGCCCTCTCTCTGTCGGGGGCGACCTGAGTGCATTATGGACACTTTGAAATTTCACGATGGATACTGATTGCTATACAAGCGGTAACCCAAAAACACAAATATGGTCATAAATGCATTTAACGGTCATTCTGATTTTAATGCCCGCTATAGGAGCACCCTACTACGGCCCTCTTTCACTCAGGGCCGTCCTGGGTGCTTTATGGACTGTTTGACAAGTGCTGGAGGAGGAAA
Source organism: Oncorhynchus kisutch (assembly GCF_002021735.2). Lineage (NCBI taxonomy): Eukaryota > Metazoa > Chordata > Actinopteri > Salmoniformes > Salmonidae > Oncorhynchus > Oncorhynchus kisutch. The sequence continues at coordinate 17,045 of NW_022262384.1, read as the reverse complement.
TAGAGCCGTGCACCTGGTGATTGAAACCGTGCATCTGGTAACCCAAAAACACAAATATGGTCATAAATGCATTTAACGGTCATTCTGATTTTAATGCCCGCTATAGGAGCACCCTACTACGGCCCTCTTTCACTCAGGGCCGTCCTGGGTGCTTTATGGACTGTTTGACAAGTGCTGGAGGAGGAAATAGAGCCGTGCACCTGGTGATTGAAACCGTGCACCTGGTGATTGAAAACGTGCATCTGGTAACCCAAAAATTCAAATATGGTCCTAAATGCATTTAAGGGTCATTCTGATATTAATGCCCGCTATGGAAACACCCTACTACGGCCCTCTCTCTGTCGGGGGCGACCTGAGTGCATTATGGACACTTTGAAATTTCACGATGGATACTGATTGCTATACAAGCGGTAACCCAAAAACACAAATATGGTCATAAATGCATTTAACGGTCATTCTGATTTTAATGCCCGCTATAGGAGCACCCTACTACGGCCCTCTTTCACTCAGGGCCGTCCTGGGTGCTTTATGGACTGTTTGACAAGTGCTGGAGGAGGAAATAGAGCCGTGCACCTGGTGATTGAAACCGTGCATCTGGTAACCCAAAAACACAAATATGGTCATAAATGCATTTAACGGTCATTCTGATTTTAATGCCCGCTATAGGAGCACCCTACTACGGCCCTCTTTCACTCAGGGCCGTCCTGGGTGCTTTATGGACTGTTTGACAAGTGCTGGAGGAGGAAATAGAGCCGTGCACCTGGTGATTGAAACCGTGCATCTGGTAACCCAAAAACACAAATATGGTCATAAATGCATTTAACGGTCATTCTGATTTTAATGCCCGCTATAGGAGCACCCTACTACGGCCCTCTTTCACTCAGGGCCGTCCTGGGTGCTTTATGGACTGTTTGACAAGTGCTGGAGGAGGAAATAGAGCCGTGCACCTGGTGATTGAAACCGTGCACCTGGTGATTGAAAACGTGCATCTGGTAACCCAAAAATTCAAATATGGTCCTAAATGCATTTAAGGGTCATTCTGATATTAATGCCCGCTATGGAAACACCCTACTACGGCCCTCTCTCTGTCGGGGGCGACCTGAGTGCATTATGGACACTTTGAAATTTCACGATGGATACTGATTGCTATACAAGCGGTAACCCAAAAACACAAATATGGTCATAAATGCATTTAACGGTCATTCTGATTTTAATGCCCGCTATAGGAGCACCCTACTACGGCCCTCTTTCACTCAGGGCCGTCCTGGGTGCTTTATGGACTGTTTGACAAGTGCTGGAGGAGGAAATAGAGCCGTGCACCTGGTGATTGAAACCGTGCATCTGGTAACCCAAAAACACAAATATGGTCATAAATGCATTTAACGGTCATTCTGATTTTAATGCCCGCTATAGGAGCACCCTACTACGGCCCTCTTTCACTCAGGGCCGTCCTGGGTGCTTTATGGACTGTTTGACAAGTGCTGGAGGAGGAAATAGAGCCGTGCACCTGGTGATTGAAACCGTGCACCTGGTGATTGAAAACGTGCATCTGGTAACCCAAAAATTCAAATATGGTCCTAAATGCATTTAAGGGTCATTCTGATATTAATGCCCGCTATGGAAACACCCTACTACGGCCCTCTCTCTGTCGGGGGCGACCTGAGTGCATTATGGACACTTTGAAATTTCACGATGGATACTGATTGCTATACAAGCGGTAACCCAAAAACACAAATATGGTCATAAATGCATTTAACGGTCATTCTGATTTTAATGCCCGCTATAGGAGCACCCTACTACGGCCCTCTTTCACTCAGGGCCGTCCTGGGTGCTTTATGGACTGTTTGACAAGTGCTGGAGGAGGAAATAGAGCCGTGCACCTGGTGATTGAAACCGTGCATCTGGTAACCCAAAAACACAAATATGGTCATAAATGCATTTAACGGTCATTCTGATTTTAATGCCCGCTATAGGAGCACCCTACTACGGCCCTCTTTCACTCAGGGCCGTCCTGGGTGCTTTATGGACTGTTTGACAAGTGCTGGAGGAGGAAATAGAGCCGTGCACCTGGTGATTGAAACCGTGCACCTGGTGATTGAAAACGTGCATCTGGTAACCCAAAAATTCAAATATGGTCCTAAATGCATTTAAGGGTCATTCTGATATTAATGCCCGCTATGGAACACCCTACTACGGCCCTCTCTCTGTCGGGGGCGACCTGAGTGCATTATGGACACTTTGAAATTTCACGATGGATACTGATTGCTATACAAGCGGTAACCCAAAAACACAAATATGGTCATAAATGCATTTAACGGTCATTCTGATTTTAATGCCCGCTATAGGAGCACCCTACTACGGCCCTCTTTCACTCAGGGCCGTCCTGGGTGCTTTATGGACTGTTTGACAAGTGCTGGAGGAGGAAATAGAGCCGTGCACCTGGTGATTGAAACCGTGCATCTGGTAACCCAAAAACACAAATATGGTCATAAATGCATTTAACGGTCATTCTGATTTTAATGCCCGCTATAGGAGCACCCTACTACGGCCCTCTTTCACTCAGGGCCGTCCTGGGTGCTTTATGGACTGTTTGACAAGTGCTGGAGGAGGAAATAGAGCCGTGCACCTGGTGATTGAAACCGTGCATCTGGTAACCCAAAAACACAAATATGGTCATAAATGCATTTAACGGTCATTCTGATTTTAATGCCCGCTATAGGAGCACCCTACTACGGCCCTCTTTCACTCAGGGCCGTCCTGGGTGCTTTATGGACTGTTTGACAAGTGCTGGAGGAGGAAATAGAGCCGTGCACCTGGTGATTGAAACCGTGCACCTGGTGATTGAAAACGTGCATCTGGTAACCCAAAAATTCAAATATGGTCCTAAATGCATTTAAGGGTCATTCTGATATTAATGCCCGCTATGGAAACACCCTACTACGGCCCTCTCTCTGTCGGGGGCGACCTGAGTGCATTATGGACACTTTGAAATTTCACGATGGATACTGATTGCTATACAAGCGGTAACCCAAAAACACAAATATGGTCATAAATGCATTTAACGGTCATTCTGATTTTAATGCCCGCTATAGGAGCACCCTACTACGGCCCTCTTTCACTCAGGGCCGTCCTGGGTGCTTTATGGACTGTTTGACAAGTGCTGGAGGAGGAAATAGAGCCGTGCACCTGGTGATTGAAACCGTGCATCTGGTAACCCAAAAACACAAATATGGTCATAAATGCATTTAACGGTCATTCTGATTTTAATGCCCGCTATAGGAGCACCCTACTACGGCCCTCTTTCACTCAGGGCCGTCCTGGGTGCTTTATGGACTGTTTGACAAGTGCTGGAGGAGGAAATAGAGCCGTGCACCTGGTGATTGAAACCGTGCATCTGGTAACCCAAAAACACAAATATGGTCATAAATGCATTTAACGGTCATTCTGATTTTAATGCCCGCTATAGGAGCACCCTACTACGGCCCTCTTTCACTCAGGGCCGTCCTGGGTGCTTTATGGACTGTTTGACAAGTGCTGGAGGAGGAAATAGAGCCGTGCACCTGGTGATTGAAACCGTGCACCTGGTGATTGAAAACGTGCATCTGGTAACCCAAAAATTCAAATATGGTCCTAAATGCATTTAAGGGTCATTCTGATATTAATGCCCGCTATGGAAACACCCTACTACGGCCCTCTCTCTGTCGGGGGCGACCTGAGTGCATTATGGACACTTTGAAATTTCACGATGGATACTGATTGCTATACAAGCGGTAACCCAAAACACAAATATGGTCATAAATGCATTTAACGGTCATTCTGATTTTAATGCCCGCTATAGGAGCACCCTACTACGGCCCTCTTTCACTCAGGGCCGTCCTGGGTGCTTTATGGACTGTTTGACAAGTGCTGGAGGAGGAAATAGAGCCGTGCACCTGGTGATTGAAACCGTGCATCTGGTAACCCAAAAACACAAATATGGTCATAAATGCATTTAACGGTCATTCTGATTTTAATGCCCGCTATAGGAGCACCCTACTACGGCCCTCTTTCACTCAGGGCCGTCCTGGGTGCTTTATGGACTGTTTGACAAGTGCTGGAGGAGGAAATAGAGCCGTGCACCTGGTGATTGAAACCGTGCATCTGGTAACCCAAAAACACAAATATGGTCATAAATGCATTTAACGGTCATTCTGATTTTAATGCCCGCTATAGGAGCACCCTACTACGGCCCTCTTTCACTCAGGGCCGTCCTGGGTGCTTTATGGACTGTTTGACAAGTGCTGGAGGAGGAAATAGAGCCGTGCACCTGGTGATTGAAACCGTGCACCTGGTGATTGAAAACGTGCATCTGGTAACCCAAAAATTCAAATATGGTCCTAAATGCATTTAAGGGTCATTCTGATATTAATGCCCGCTATGGAAACACCCTACTACGGCCCTCTCTCTGTCGGGGGCGACCTGAGTGCATTATGGACACTTTGAAATTTCACGATGGATACTGATTGCTATACAAGCGGTAACCCAAAAACACAAATATGGTCATAAATGCATTTAACGGTCATTCTGATTTTAATGCCCGCTATAGGAGCACCCTACTACGGCCCTCTTTCACTCAGGGCCGTCCTGGGTGCTTTATGGACTGTTTGACAAGTGCTGGAGGAGGAAATAGAGCCGTGCACCTGGTGATTGAAACCGTGCATCTGGTAACCCAAAAACACAAATATGGTCATAAATGCATTTAACGGTCATTCTGATTTTAATGCCCGCTATAGGAGCACCCTACTACGGCCCTCTTTCACTCAGGGCCGTCCTGGGTGCTTTATGGACTGTTTGACAAGTGCTGGAGGAGGAAATAGAGCCGTGCACCTGGTGATTGAAACCGTGCACCTGGTGATTGAAAACGTGCATCTGGTAACCCAAAAATTCAAATATGGTCCTAAATGCATTTAAGGGTCATTCTGATATTAATGCCCGCTATGGAAACACCCTACTACGGCCCTCTCTCTGTCGGGGGCGACCTGAGTGCATTATGGACACTTTGAAATTTCACGATGGATACTGATTGCTATACAAGCGGTAACCCAAAAACACAAATATGGTCATAAATGCATTTAACGGTCATTCTGATTTTAATGCCCGCTATAGGAGCACCCTACTACGGCCCTCTTTCACTCAGGGCCGTCCTGGGTGCTTTATGGACTGTTTGACAAGTGCTGGAGGAGGAAATAGAGCCGTGCACCTGGTGATTGAAACCGTGCATCTGGTAACCCAAAAACACAAATATGGTCATAAATGCATTTAACGGTCATTCTGATTTTAATGCCCGCTATAGGAGCACCCTACTACGGCCCTCTTTCACTCAGGGCCGTCCTGGGTGCTTTATGGACTGTTTGACAAGTGCTGGAGGAGGAAATAGAGCCGTGCACCTGGTGATTGAAACCGTGCACCTGGTGATTGAAAACGTGCATCTGGTAACCCAAAAATTCAAATATGGTCCTAAATGCATTTAAGGGTCATTCTGATATTAATGCCCGCTATGGAAACACCCTACTACGGCCCTCTCTCTGTCGGGGGCGACCTGAGTGCATTATGGACACTTTGAAATTTCACGATGGATACTGATTGCTATACAAGCGGTAACCCAAAAACACAAATATGGTCATAAATGCATTTAACGGTCATTCTGATTTTAATGCCCGCTATAGGAGCACCCTACTACGGCCCTCTTTCACTCAGGGCCGTCCTGGGTGCTTTATGGACTGTTTGACAAGTGCTGGAGGAGGAAATAGAGCCGTGCACCTGGTGATTGAAACCGTGCATCTGGTAACCCAAAAACACAAATATGGTCATAAATGCATTTAACGGTCATTCTGATTTTAATGCCCGCTATAGGAGCACCCTACTACGGCCCTCTTTCACTCAGGGCCGTCCTGGGTGCTTTATGGACTGTTTGACAAGTGCTGGAGGAGGAAATAGAGCCGTGCACCTGGTGATTGAAACCGTGCACCTGGTGATTGAAAACGTGCATCTGGTAACCCAAAAATTCAAATATGGTCCTAAATGCATTTAAGGGTCATTCTGATATTAATGCCCGCTATGGAAACACCCTACTACGGCCCTCTTCTGTCGGGGGCGACCTGAGTGCATTATGGACACTTTGAAATTTCACGATGGATACTGATTGCTTAAAGCGGTAACCCAAAAACACAAATATGGTCATAAATGCATTTAACGGTCATTCTGATTTTAATGCCCGCTATAGGAGCACCCTACTACGGCCCTCTTCACTCAGGCCGTCCTGGGTGCTTTATGGACTGTTTGACAAGTGCTGGAGGAGGAAATAGAGCCGTGCACCTGGTGATTGAAACCGTGCACCTGGTGATTGAAAACGTGCATCTGGTAACCAAAAATTCAAATATGGTCCTAAATGCATTTAAGGGTCATTCTGATATTAATGCCCGCTATGGAAACACCCTACTACGGCCCTCTCTCTGTCGGGGGCGACCTGAGTGCATTATGGACACTTTGAAATTTCACGATGGATACTGATTGCTATACAAGCGGTAACCCAAAAACACAAATATGGTCATAAATGCATTTAACGGTCATTCTGATTTTAATGCCCGCTATAGGAGCACCCTACTACGGCCCTCTTTCACTCAGGGCCGTCCTGGGTGCTTTATGGACTGTTTGACAAGTGCTGGAGGAGGAAATAGAGCCGTGCACCTGGTGATTGAAACCGTGCATCTGGTAACCCAAAAACACAAATATGGTCATAAATGCATTTAACGGTCATTCTGATTTTAATGCCCGCTATAGGAGCACCCTACTACGGCCCTCTTTCACTCAGGGCCGTCCTGGGTGCTTTATGGACTGTTTGACAAGTGCTGGAGGAGGAAATAGAGCCGTGCACCTGGTGATTGAAACCGTGCACCTGGTGATTGAAAACGTGCATCTGGTAACCCAAAAATTCAAATATGGTCCTAAATGCATTTAAGGGTCATTCTGATATTAATGCCCGCTATGGAAACACCCTACTACGGCCCTCTCTCTGTCGGGGGCGACCTGAGTGCATTATGGACACTTTGAAATTTCACGATGGATACTGATTGCTATACAAGCGGTAACCCAAAAACACAAATATGGTCATAAATGCATTTAACGGTCATTCTGATTTTAATGCCCGCTATAGGAGCACCCTACTACGGCCCTCTTTCACTCAGGGCCGTCCTGGGTGCTTTATGGACTGTTTGACAAGTGCTGGAGGAGGAAATAGAGCCGTGCACCTGGTGATTGAAACCGTGCATCTGGTAACCCAAAAACACAAATATGGTCATAAATGCATTTAACGGTCATTCTGATTTTAATGCCCGCTATAGGAGCACCCTACTACGGCCCTCTTTCACTCAGGGCCGTCCTGGGTGCTTTATGGACTGTTTGACAAGTGCTGGAGGAGGAAATAGAGCCGTGCACCTGGTGATTGAAAACCGTGCGTCTGGTAACCCAAAAAAACAAATATGGTCATAAATGCATTTAACGGTCATTCTGATTTTAATGCCCGCTATAGGAGCACCCTACTACGGCCCTCTTCACTCAGGGCCGTCCTGGGTGCTTTATGGACTGTTTGACAAGTGCTGGAGGAGGAAATAGAGCCGTGCACCTGGTGATTGAAAACGTGCATCTGGTAACCCAAAAACACAAATATGGTCATAAATGCATTTAACGGTCATTCTGATTTTAATGCCCGCTATAGGAGCACCCTACTACGGCCCTCTTTCACTCAGGGCCGTCCTGGTGCTTTATGGACTGTTTGACAAGTGCTGGAGGAGGAAATAGAGCCGTGCACCTGGTGATTGAAACCGTGCATCTGGTAACCCAAAAACACAAATATGGTCATAAATGCATTTAACGGTCATTCTGATTTTAATGCCCGCTATAGGAGCACCCTACTACGGCCCTCTTTCACTCAGGGCCGTCCTGGGTGCTTTATGGACTGTTTGACAAGTGCTGGAGGAGGAAATAGAGCCGTGCACCTGGTGATTGAAACCGTGCACCTGGTGATTGAAAACGTGCATCTGGTAACCCAAAAATTCAAATATGGTCCTAAATGCATTTAAGGGTCATTCTGATATTAATGCCCGCTATGGAAACACCCTACTACGGCCCTCTCTGTCGGGGGCGACCTGAGTGCATTATGGACACTTTGAAATTTCACGATGGATACTGATTGCTATACAAGCGGTAACCAAAAACACAAATATGGTCATAAATGCATTTAACGGTCATTCTGATTTAATGCCCGCTATAGGAGCACCCTACTACGGCCCTCTTTCACTCAGGGCCGTCCTGGGTGCTTTATGGACTGTTTGACAAGTGCTGGAGGAGGAAATAGAGCCGTGCACCTGGTGATTGAAACCGTGCATCTGGTAACCCAAAAACACAAATATGGTCATAAATGCATTTAACGGTCATTCTGATTTTAATGCCCGCTATAGGAGCACCCTACTACGGCCCTCTTTCACTCAGGGCCGTCCTGGGTGCTTTATGGACTGTTTGACAAGTGCTGGAGGAGGAAATAGAGCCGTGCACCTGGTGATTGAAAACGTGCATCTGGTAACCCAAAAACACAAATATGGTCATAAATGCATTTAACGGTCATTCTGATTTTAATGCCCGCTATAGGAGCACCCTACTACGGCCCTCTTTCACTCAGGGCCGTCCTGGGTGCTTTATGGACTGTTTGACAAGTGCTGGAGGAGGAAATAGAGCCGTGCACCTGGTGATTGAAACCGTGCACCTGGTGATTGAAAACGTGCATCTGGTAACCAAAAATTCAAATATGGTCCTAAATGCATTTAAGGGTCATTCTGATATTAATGCCCGCTATGGAAACACCCTACTACGGCCCTCTCTCTGTCGGGGGCGACCTGAGTGCATTATGGACACTTTGAAATTTCACGATGGATACTGATTGCTATACAAGCGGTAACCCAAAAACACAAATATGGTCATAAATGCATTTAACGGTCATTCTGATTTTAATGCCCGCTATAGGAGCACCCTACTACGGCCCTCTTTCACTCAGGGCCGTCCTGGGTGCTTTATGGACTGTTTGACAAGTGCTGGAGGAGGAAATAGAGCCGTGCACCTGGTGATTGAAACCGTGCATCTGGTAACCCAAAAACACAAATATGGTCATAAATGCATTTAACGGTCATTCTGATTTTAATGCCCGCTATAGGAGCACCCTACTACGGCCCTCTTTCACTCAGGGCCGTCCTGGGTGCTTTATGGACTGTTTGACAAGTGCTGGAGGAGGAAATAGAGCCGTGCACCTGGTGATTGAAACCGTGCATCTGGTAACCCAAAACACAAATATGGTCATAAATGCATTTAACGGTCATTCTGATTTAATGCCCGCTATAGGAGCACCCTACTACGGCCCTCTTTCACTCAGGGCCGTCCTGGGTGCTTTATGGACTGTTTGACAAGTGCTGGAGGAGGAAATAGAGCCGTGCACCTGGTGATTGAAACCGTGCACCTGGTGATTGAAAACGTGCATCTGGTAACCCAAAAATTCAAATATGGTCCTAAATGCATTTAAGGGTCATTCTGATATTAATGCCCGCTATGGAAACACCCTACTACGGCCCTCTCTCTGTCGGGGGCGACCTGAGTGCATTATGGACACTTTGAAATTTCACGATGGATACTGATTGCTATACAAGCGGTAACCCAAAAACACAAATATGGTCATAAATGCATTTAACGGTCATTCTGATTTTAATGCCCGCTATAGGAGCACCCTACTACGGCCCTCTTTCACTCAGGGCCGTCCTGGGTGCTTTATGGACTGTTTGACAAGTGCTGGAGGAGGAAATAGAGCCGTGCACCTGGTGATTGAAACCGTGCATCTGGTAACCCAAAAACACAAATATGGTCATAAATGCATTTAACGGTCATTCTGATTTTAATGCCCGCTATAGGAGCACCCTACTACGGCCCTCTTTCACTCAGGGCCGTCCTGGGTGCTTTATGGACTGTTTGACAAGTGCTGGAGGAGGAAATAGAGCCGTGCACCTGGTGATTGAAACCGTGCACCTGGTGATTGAAAACGTGCATCTGGTAACCCAAAAATTCAAATATGGTCCTAAATGCATTTAAGGGTCATTCTGATATTAATGCCCGCTATGGAAACACCCTACTACGGCCCTCTCTCTGTCGGGGGCGACCTGAGTGCATTATGGACACTTTGAAATTTCACGATGGATACTGATTGCTATACAAGCGGTAACCCAAAAACACAAATATGGTCATAAATGCATTTAACGGTCATTCTGATTTTAATGCCCGCTATAGGAGCACCCTACTACGGCCCTCTTTCACTCAGGGCCGTCCTGGGTGCTTTATGGACTGTTTGACAAGTGCTGGAGGAGGAAATAGAGCCGTGCACCTGGTGATTGAAACCGTGCATCTGGTAACCCAAAAACACAAATATGGTCATAAATGCATTTAACGGTCATTCTGATTTTAATGCCCGCTATAGGAGCACCCTACTACGGCCCTCTTTCACTCAGGGCCGTCCTGGGTGCTTTATGGACTGTTTGACAAGTGCTGGAGGAGGAAATAGAGCCGTGCACCTGGTGATTGAAACCGTGCATCTGGTAACCCAAAAAACAAAATATGGTCATAAATGCATTTAACGGTCATTCTGATTTAATGCCCGCTATAGGAGCACCCTACTACGGCCCTCTTTCACTCAGGGCCTGGGTGCTTTATGGACTGTTTGACAAGTGCTGGAGGAGGAAATAGAGCCGTGCACCTGGTGATTGAAACCGTGCACCTGGTGATTGAAACGTGCATCTGGTAACCCAAAAATTCAAATATGGTCCTAAATGCATTTAAGGTCATTCTGATATTAATGCCCGCTATGGAAACACCTACTACGGCCCTCTGTCGGGTGGCTCTCTGCTCTGGGATCTGGGGGGGCGACTGAGTGATTATGGACACTTTGAAATTCACGATGGATACTGATTGCTATACAAGGGTAACCCAAAAACACAAATATGGTCATAAATGCATTTAACGGTCATTCTGATTAATGCCCGCTATAGGAGCACCCTACTACGGCCCTCTTTCACTCAGGGCCGTCCTGGGTGCTTTATGGACTGTTTGACAAGTGCTGGAGGAGGAAATAGAGCCGTGCACCTGGTGATTGAAACCGTGCATCTGGTAACCAAAAACACAAATATGGTCATAAATGCATTTAACGGTCATTCTGATTTTAATGCCCGCTATAGGAGCACCCTACTACGGCCCTCTTTCACTCAGGGCCGTCCTGGGTGCTTTATGGACTGTTTGACAAGTGCTGGAGGAGGAAATAGAGCCGTGCACCTGGTGATTGAAACCGTGCATCTGGTAACCCAAAAACACAAATATGGTCATAAATGCATTTAACGGTCATTCTGATTTTAATGCCCGCTATAGGAGCACCCTACTACGGCCCTCTTTCACTCAGGGCCGTCCTGGGTGCTTTATGGACTGTTTGACAAGTGCTGGAGGAGGAAATAGAGCCGTGCACCTGGTGATTGAAACCGTGCACCTGGTGATTGAAAACGTGCATCTGGTAACCCAAAAATTCAAATATGGTCCTAAATGCATTTAAGGGTCATTCTGATATTAATGCCCGCTATGGAAACACCCTACTACGGCCCTCTCTCTGTCGGGGCGACCTGAGTGCATTATGGACACTTTGAAATTTCACGATGGATACTGATTGCTATACAAGCGGTAACCCAAAAACACAAATATGGTCATAAATGCATTTAACGGTCATTCTGATTTTAATGCCCGCTATAGGAGCACCCTACTACGGCCCTCTTTCACTCAGGGCCGTCCTGGGTGCTTTATGGACTGTTTGACAAGTGCTGGAGGAGGAAATAGAGCCGTGCACCTGGTGATTGAAACCGTGCATCTGGTAACCCAAAAACACAAATATGGTCATAAATGCATTTAACGGTCATTCTGATTTTAATGCCCGCTATAGGAGCACCCTACTACGGCCCTCTTTCACTCAGGGCCGTCCTGGGTGCTTTATGGACTGTTTGACAAGTGCTGGAGGAGGAAATAGAGCCGTGCACCTGGTGATTGAAACCGTGCATCTGGTAACCCAAAACACAAATATGGTCATAAATGCATTTAACGGTCATTCTGATTTTAATGCCCGCTATAGGAGCACCCTACTACGGCCCTCTTTCACTCAGGGCCGTCCTGGGTGCTTTATGGACTGTTTGACAAGTGCTGGAGGAGGAAATAGAGCCGTGCACCTGGTGATGAAACCGTGCACCTGGTGATTGAAACGTGCATCTGGTAACCCAAAAATTCAAATATGGTCCTAAATGCATTTAAGGGTCATTCTGATATTAATGCCCGCTATGGAAACACCCTACTACGGCCCTCTCTCTGTCGGGGGCGACCTGAGTGCATTATGGACCTTTGAAATTTCACGATGGAAATGATTGCTATACAGCACCGTGCGTCTCGGTAACCAAAAACACAAATATGGTCATAAATGCATTTAACGGTCATTCTGATTTTAATGCCCGCTATAGGAGCACCCTACTACGGCCCTCTTTCACTCAGGGCCGTCCTGGGTGCTTTATGGACTGTTTGACAAGTGCTGGAGGAGGAAATAGAGCCGTGCACCTGGTGATTGAAACCGTGCACCTGGTGATTGAAACGTGCATCTGGTAACCCAAAAATTCAAATATGGTCCTAAATGCATTTAAGGGTCATTCTGATATTAATGCCCGCTATGGAAACACCCTACTACGGCCCTCTCTCTGTCGGGGGCGACCTGAGGGGACACTTTGATTTGGTAAAAACACTAATGCATTTAACGGTCTTCTGGTCTACGGCCCTCTTTTTCAGGGGGGGGGGTGGGGACTGTTGCATTATGGACACTGGAAATAGACGTGGATTGATGCTAAAAGCTGGTAACCCAAAAACACAAATATGGTCATAAATGCATTTAACGGTCATTCTGATTTTAATGCCCGCTATAGGAGCACCCTACTACGGCCCTCTTTCACTCAGGGCCGTCCTGGGTGCTTTATGGACTGTTTGACAAGTGCTGGAGGAGGAAATAGAGCCGTGCACCTGGTGATTGAAACCGTGCACCTGGTGATTGAAAACGTGCATCTGGTAACCCAAAAATTCAAATATGGTCCTAAATGCATTTAAGGGTCATTCTGATATTAATGCCCGCTATGGAAACACCCTACTACGGCCCTCTCTCTGTCGGGGGCGACCTGAGTGCATTATGGACACTTTGAAATTTCACGATGGATACTGATTGCTATACAAGCGGTAACCCAAAAACACAAATATGGTCATAAATGCATTTAACGGTCATTCTGATTTTAATGCCCGCTATAGGAGCACCCTACTACGGCCCTCTTTCACTCAGGGCCGTCCTGGGTGCTTTATGGACTGTTTGACAAGTGCTGGAGGAGGAAATAGAGCCGTGCACCTGGTGATTGAAACCGTGCATCTGGTAACCCAAAAACACAAATATGGTCATAAATGCATTTAACGGTCATTCTGATTTTAATGCCCGCTATAGGAGCACCCTACTACGGCCCTCTTTCACTCAGGGCCGTCCTGGGTGCTTTATGGACTGTTTGACAAGTGCTGGAGGAGGAAATAGAGCCGTGCACCTGGTGATTGAAACCGTGCATCTGGTAACCCAAAAACACAAATATGGTCATAAATGCATTTAACGGTCATTCTGATTTTAATGCCCGCTATAGGAGCACCCTACTACGGCCCTCTTTCACTCAGGGCCGTCCTGGGTGCTTTATGGACTGTTTGACAAGTGCTGGAGGAGGAAATAGAGCCGTGCACCTGGTGATTGAAACCGTGCACCTGGTGATTGAAAACGTGCATCTGGTAACCCAAAAATTCAAATATGGTCCTAAATGCATTTAAGGGTCATTCTGATATTAATGCCCGCTATGGAAACACCCTACTACGGCCCTCTCTCTGTCGGGGGCGACCTGAGTGCATTATGGACACTTTGAAATTTCACGATGGATACTGATTGCTATACAAGCGGTAACCCAAAAACACAAATATGGTCATAAATGCATTTAACGGTCATTCTGATTTTAATGCCCGCTATAGGAGCACCCTACTACGGCCCTCTTTCACTCAGGGCCGTCCTGGGTGCTTTATGGACTGTTTGACAAGTGCTGGAGGAGGAAATAGAGCCGTGCACCTGGTGATTGAAACCGTGCATCTGGTAACCCAAAAACACAAATATGGTCATAAATGCATTTAACGGTCATTCTGATTTTAATGCCCGCTATAGGAGCACCCTACTACGGCCCTCTTTCACTCAGGGCCGTCCTGGGTGCTTTATGGACTGTTTGACAAGTGCTGGAGGAGGAAATAGAGCCGTGCACCTGGTGTGAAACCGTGCACCTGGTGATTGAAAACGTGCATCTGGTAACCCAAAAATTCAAATATGGTCCTAAATGCATTTAGGGTCATTCTGATATTAATGCCCGCTATGGAAACACCCTACTACGGCCCTCTCTCTGTCGGGGGCGACCTGAGTGCATTATGGACCACTTTAAATTTCACGATGGACTACTGATTGCTAATCAAGCGGTAACCCTAAAAACACAAATATTGGTCATAAATGCATTTAACGGTCATTCTGATTTAATGCCCGCTATAGAGCACCCTACTACGGCCCTCTTTCACTCAGGGCCGTCCTGGGTGCTTTATGGACTGTTTGACAAGTGCTGGAGGAGGAAATAGAGCCGTGCACCTGGTGATTGAAACCGTGCATCTGGTAACCCAAAAACACAAATAGGGTCATAAATGCATTTAACGGTCATTCTGATTTAATGCCCGCTATAGGAGCACCCTACTACGGCCCTCTTTCACTCAGGGGCCGTCCTGGGTGCTTTTGGACTGTTGACAAGTGCTGGAGGAGGAAATAGAGCCGTGCACCTGGCTGATTGAACAGTGCAGCTGGTAACCAAAAAAGCACAAATATGGTCATAATGCATTGTAACGGTCATTCGATTTAATGCCCGCTATAAGGAGCACCCTACTAACGGCCCTCTTCACTCAGGGCCGGTCCTTGGTGCTTAATGGACTGTTTGACAAGGTGCTGGAGGAGGAAATAGAGCCGTGCCACCTGGTGATTGAAACCCGTGCACCTGGTGATTGGAAAACGTGCATCTGGTAACCCAAAAATTCAATTATGGTCCTAAATGCATTTAAGGGTCATTCTGGATATTAATAGGCCCGCTATGGAACCCCTACTACGGCCTCTAATGCTATCGTGCCGGGCGGGGGCTGTCGGGGGCCGACCTGAGTGTCAATATGGACACTTTGAAATTTCACGATGGATACTGATTGCTATACAAGCGGTAACCCAAAAACACAATATGGTCATAAATGCATTTAACGGTCATTCTGATTTTAATGCCCGCTATAGGAGCACCCTACTACGGCCCTCTTCACTCAGGGCCGTCCTGGGTGCTTTATGGACTGTTTGACAAGTGCTGGAGGAGGAAATAGAGCCGTGCACCTGGTGATTGAAACCGTGCATCTGGTAACCCAAAAACACAAAATATGGTCATAAATGCATTTAACGGTCATTCTGATTTTAATGCCCGCTATAGGAGCACCCTACTACGGCCTCTTTCACTCAGGGCCGTCCTGGGTGCTTTATGGACTGTTTGACAAGTGCTGGAGGAGGAAATAGAGCCGTGCACCTGGTGATTGAAACCGTGCACCTGGTGATTGAAAACGTGCATCTGGTAACCCAAAAATTTCAAAATGGTCCTAAATGCATTTAAGGGTCATTCTGATATTAATGCCCGCTATGGAAACACCCTACTACGGCCCTCTCTCTGTCGGGGGCGACCTGAGTGCATTATGGACACTTTGAAATTTCACGATGGATACTGATTGCTATACAAGCGGTAACCCAAAAACACAATATGGTCATAAATGCATTTAACGGTCATTCTGATTTTAATGCCCGCTATAGGAGCACCCTACTACGGCCCTCTTCACTCAGGGCGTCCTGGGTGCTTTATGGACTGTTTGACAGTGCTGGAGGAGGAAAAGAGCCGTGCACCTGGTGATTGAACCGTGCATCTGGTAACCCAAAAACCACAAATATGGTCATAAATGCATTTACGGTCATTTATGATTTTAATGCCCGCTTATAGGAGCACCCTACTACGGCCCTCTTTCACTCAGGGCCGTCCTGGGTGCTTTATGGACTGTTTGACAAGTGCTGGAGGAGGAAATAGAGCCGTGCACCTGGTGATTGAAACCGTGCACCTGGTGATTGAAAACGTGCATCTGGTAACCCAAAAATTCAAATATGGTCCTAAAGCATTTAAGGGTCATTCTGATATTAATCGCCGCTATGGAAACACCCTACTACGGCCCCTCTCTCTGTCGGGGGGCGACCTGAGTGCATTATGGACACTTGAAATTTCACGATGGATACTGATTGCCTATACAAGCGGTTAACCCAAAAACACAAATATGGTCATAAATGCATTTAACGGTCATTCTGATTTTAATGCCACGCTATAGGAGCACCCTACTACGGCCCTCTTGTCACTCAGGGCCGTCCTGGGTGCTTTATGGACTGTTTGACAAGTGCTGGAGGAGGAAATAGAGCCGTGCACCTGGTGATTGAAACCGTTGCATCTGGTAACCCAAAAACACAAATATGGTCATAAATGCATTTAACGGTCATTCTGATTTTAATGCCCGCTATAGGAGCACCCTACTACGGCCCTCTTTCACTCAGGGCCGTCTGGGTGCTTATGGACTGTTTGACAGTGCTGGAGGAGGAAATAGAGCCGTGCCTGGTGTGATTGAAAACCGTGCATCTGGTAACCCAAAAACACAATATGGTCATAATGCATTAACGGTCATTCTGATTTTAATGCCCGCTATAGGAGCCACCCTACTACGGCCCTCTTCATCAGGGCCGTCTGGGT
>NW_022262383.1:0-20673 GCF_002021735.2 Oncorhynchus kisutch | reverse complement strand
GGCACGGCTCTATTTCCTCCTCAGCACTTCGTCAAACAGTCCATAAAGCACCAGGACGGCCCCTGAGTGAAAGAGGCCGTAGTAGGGTGCTCCTATAGCGGGCATTAAATCAGAATGACCGTTAAATGCATTTAGGACCATATTTGTGTTTTTGGGTTACCAGATGCACGGTTTTCAATCACCAGGTGCACGGCTCTATTTCCTCCTCCAGCACTTGTCAAACAGTCCATAAAGCACCCAGGACGGCCCTGAGTGAAAGAGGGCCGTAGTAGGGTGCTCCTATAGCGGGCATTAAATCAGAATGACCGTTAAATGCATTTATGACCATATTTGTGTTTTGGGTTACCAGATGCACGTTTCAATCACCAGGTGCACGGCTCTATTTCCTCCTCCAGCACTTGTCAAACAGTCCATAAAGCACCAGGACGGCCCTGAGTGAAAGAGGGCCGTAGTAGGGTGCTCTATAGCGGGCATTAAAATCAGAATGACCGTTAAATGCATTTATGACCATATTTGTGTTTTTGGGTTACCGCTTGTATAGCAATCAGTATCCATCGTGAAATTTCAAAGTGTCCATAATGCACTCAGGTCGCCCCCGACAGAGAGAGGGCCGTAGTAGGGTGTTTCCATAGCGGGCATTAATATCAGAATGACCCTTAAATGCATTTAGGACCATATTTGAATTTTTGGTTACCAGATGCACGTTTTCAATCACCAGTGCACGGTTTCAATCACCAGGTGCACGGCTCTATTTCCTCCTCCAGCACTTGTCAAACAGTCCATAAAGCACCCAGGACGGCCCTGAGTGAAGAGGGCCGTAGTAGGGTGCTCCTATAGCGGGCATAAAATCAGAATGACCGTTAAATGCATTTATGACCATATTTGTGTTTTTGGGTTACCAGATGCACGGTTTCAATCACCAGGTGCACGGCTCTATTTCCTCCTCCAGCACTTGTCAAACAGTCCATAAAGCACCAGGACGGCCCTGAGTGAAAGAGGGCCGTAGTAGGGTGCTCCTATAGCGGGCATTAAAATCAGAATGACCGTTAAATGCATTTATGACCATATTTGTGTTTTTGGGTTACCAGATGCACGGTTTCAATCACCAGGTGCACGGCTCTATTTCCTCCTCCAGCACTTGTCAAAACAGTCCATAAAGCACCAGGACGGCCCTGAGTGAAAGAGGGCCGTAGTAGGGTGCTCCTATAGCGGGCATTAAATCAGAATGACCGTTAAATGCATTTATGACCATATTTGTGTTTTTGGGTTACCAGATGCACGGTTTCAATCACCAGGTGCACGGCTCTATTTCCTCCTCCAGCACTTGTCAAACAGTCCATAAAGCACCCAGGACGGCCCTGAGTGAAAGAGGGCCGTAGTAGGGTGCTCCTATAGCGGGCATTAAAATCAGAATGACCGTTAAATGCATTTATGACCATATTTGTGTTTTTGGGTTACCGCTTGTATAGCAATCAGTATCCATCGTGAAATTTCAAAGTGTCCATAATGCACTCAGGCCCCCGACAGAGAGAGGGCCGTAGTAGGGTGTTCCATAGCGGGCATTAATATCAGAATGACCCTTAAATGCATTTAGGACCATATTTGAATTTTTGGGTTACCAGATGCACGTTTTCAATCACCAGGTGCACGGTTTCAATCACCAGGTGCACGGCTCTATTTCCTCCTCCAGCACTTGTCAAACAGTCCATAAAGCACCCAGGACGGCCCTGAGTGAAAGAGGGCCGTAGTAGGGTGCTCCTATAGCGGGCATTAAAATCAGAATGACCGTTAAATGCATTTATGACCATATTTGTGTTTGGGTTACCAGATGCACGGTTTCAATCACCAGGTGCACGGCTCTATTTCCTCCTCCAGCACTTGTCAAACAGTCCATAAAGCACCCAGGACGGCCCTGAGTGAAAGAGGGCCGTAGTAGGGTGCTCCTATAGCGGGCATTAAAATCAGAATGACCGTTAAATGCATTTATGACCATATTTGTGTTTTTGGGTTACCGCTTGTATAGCAATCAGTATCCATCGTGAAATTTCAAAGTGTCCATAATGCACTCAGGTCGCCCCGACAGAGAGAGGGCCGTAGTAGGGTGTTTCCATAGCGGGCATTAATATCAGAATGACCCTTAAATGCATTTAGGACCATATTTGAATTTTTGGGTTACCAGATGCACGTTTTCAATCACCAGGTGCACGGTTTCAATCACCAGGTGCACGGCTCTATTTCCTCCTCCAGCACTTGTCAAACAGTCCATAAAGCACCCAGGACGGCCCTGAGTGAAAGAGGGCCGTAGTAGGGTGCTCCTATAGCGGGCATTAAAATCAGAATGACCGTTAAATGCATTTATGACCATATTTGTGTTTTTGGGTTACCAGATGCACGGTTTCAATCACCAGGTGCACGGCTCTATTTCCTCCTCCAGCACTTGTCAAACAGTCCATAAAGCACCCAGGACGGCCTGAGTGAAAGAGGGCCGTAGTAGGGTGCTCCTATAGCGGGCATTAAAATCAGAATGACCGTTAAATGCATTTATGACCATATTTGTGTTTTTGGGTTACCAGATGCACGGTTTCAATCACCAGGTGCACGGCTCTATTTCCTCCTCCAGCACTTGTCAAACAGTCCATAAAGCACCCAGGACGGCCCTGAGTGAAAGAGGGCCGTAGTAGGGTGCTCCTATAGCGGGCATTAAAATCAGAATGACCGTTAAATGCATTTATGACCATATTTGTGTTTTTGGGTTACCGCTTGTATAGCAATCAGTATCCATCGTGAAATTTCAAAGTGTCCATAATGCACTCAGGTCGCCCCGACAGAGAGAGGGCCGTAGTAGGGTGTTTCCATAGCGGGCATTAATATCAGAATGACCCTTAAATGCATTTAGGACCATATTTGAATTTTTGGGTTACCAGATGCACGTTTTCAATCACCAGGTGCACGGTTTCAATCACCAGGTGCACGGCTCTATTTCCTCCTCCAGCACTTGTCAAACAGTCCATAAAGCACCCAGGACGGCCCTGAGTGAAAGAGGGCCGTAGTAGGGTGCTCCTATAGCGGGCATTAAAATCAGAATGACCGTTAAATGCATTTATGACCATATTTGTGTTTTTGGGTTACCAGATGCACGGTTTCAATCACCAGGTGCACGGCTCTATTTCCTCCTCCAGCACTTGTCAAACAGTCCATAAAGCACCCAGGACGGCCCTGAGTGAAAGAGGGCCGTAGTAGGGTGCTCCTATAGCGGGCATTAAAATCAGAATGACCGTTAAATGCATTTATGACCATATTTGTGTTTTTGGGTTACCGCTTGTATAGCAATCAGTATCCATCGTGAAATTTCAAAGTGTCCATAATGCACTCAGGTCGCCCCCGACAGAGACAGGGGCCGTAGTAGGGTGTTTCCATAGCGGGCATTAATATCAGAATGACCCTTAAATGCATTTAGGACCATATTTGATTTTTGGGTTACCAGATGCACGTTTTCAATCACCAGGTGCACGGTTTCAATCACCAGGTGCACGGCTCTATTTCCTCCTCCAGCACTTGTCAAACAGTCCATAAAGCACCCAGGACGGCCTGAGTGAAAGAGGGCCGTAGTAGGGTGCTCCTATAGCGGGCATTAAAATCAGAATGACCGTTAAATGCATTTATGACCATATTTGTGTTTTTGGGTTACCAGATGCACGGTTTCAATCACCAGGTGCACGGCTCTATTTCCTCCTCCAGCACTTGTCAAACAGTCCATAAAGCACCCAGGACGGCCCTGAGTGAAAGAGGGCCGTAGTAGGGTGCTCCTATAGCGGGCATTAAAATCAGAATGACCGTTAAATGCATTTATGACCATATTTTGTTTTTGGGTTACCAGATGCACGGTTTCAATCACCAGGTGCACGGCTCTATTTCCTCCTCCAGCACTTGTCAAACAGTCCATAAAGCACCCAGGACGGCCCTGAGTGAAGAGGGCCGTAGTAGGGTGCTCCTATAGCGGGCATTAAAATCAGAATGACCGTTAAATGCATTTATGACCATATTTGTGTTTTTGGGTTACCGCTTGTATAGCAATCAGTATCCATCGTGAAATTTCAAAGTGTCCATAATGCACTCAGGTCGCCCCCGACAGAGAGAGGGCCGTAGTAGGGTGTTTCCATAGCGGGCATTAATATCAGAATGACCCTTAAATGCATTTAGGACCATATTTGAATTTTTGGGTTACCAGATGCACGTTTTCAATCACCAGGTGCACGGTTTCAATCACCAGGTGCACGGCTCTATTTCCTCCTCCAGCACTTGTCAAACAGTCCATAAAGCACCCAGGACGCCCTGAGTGAAAGAGGGCCGTAGTAGGGTGCTCCTATAGCGGGCATTAAAATCAGAATGACCGTTAAATGCATTTATGACCATATTTGTGTTTTTGGGTTACCAGATGCACGGTTTCAATCACCAGGTGCACGGCTCTATTTCCTCCTCCAGCACTTGTCAAACAGTCCATAAAGCACCCAGGACGGCCCTGAGTGAAAGAGGGCCGTAGTAGGGTGCTCCTATAGCGGGCATTAAAATCAGAATGACCGTTAAATGCATTTATGACCATATTTGTGTTTTTGGGTTACCGCTTGTATAGCAATCAGTATCCATCGTGAAATTTCAAAGTGTCCATAATGCACTCAGGTCGCCCCCGACAGAGAGAGGGCCGTAGTAGGGTGTTTCCATAGCGGGCATTAATATCAGAATGACCCTTAAATGCATTTAGGACCATATTTGAATTTTTGGGTTACCAGATGCACGTTTTCAATCACCAGGTGCACGGTTTCAATCACCAGGTGCACGGCTCTATTTCCTCCTCCAGCACTTGTCAAACAGTCCATAAAGCACCCAGGACGGCCCTGAGTGAAAGAGGGCCGTAGTAGGGTGCTCCTATAGCGGGCATTAAAATCAGAATGACCGTTAAATGCATTTATGACCATATTTGTGTTTTTGGGTTACCAGATGCACGGTTTCAATCACCAGGTGCACGGCTCTATTTCCTCCTCCAGCACTTGTCAAACAGTCCATAAAGCACCCAGGACGGCCCTGAGTGAAAGAGGGCCGTAGTAGGGTGCTCCTATAGCGGGCATTAAAATCAGAATGACCGTTAAATGCATTTATGACCATATTTGTGTTTTTGGGTTACCGCTTGTATAGCAATCAGTATCCATCGTGAAATTTCAAAGTGTCCATAATGCACTCAGGTCGCCCCCGACAGAGAGAGGGCCGTAGTAGGGTGTTTCCATAGCGGGCATTAATATCAGAATGACCCTTAAATGCATTTAGGACCATATTTGAATTTTTGGGTTACCAGATGCACGTTTTCAATCACCAGGTGCACGGTTTCAATCACCAGGTGCACGGCTCTATTTCCTCCTCCAGCACTTGTCAAACAGTCCATAAAGCACCCAGGACGGCCCTGAGTGAAAGAGGGCCGTAGTAGGGTGCTCCTATAGCGGGCATTAAAATCAGAATGACCGTTAAATGCATTTATGACATATTTGTGTTTTTGGGTTACCAGATGCACGTTTCAATCACCAGGTGCACGGCTCTATTTCCTCCTCCAGCACTTGTCAAACAGTCCATAAAGCACCCAGGACGGCCCTGAGTGAAGAGGGCCGTAGTAGGGTGCTCCTATAGCGGGCATTAAAATCAGAATGACCGTTAAATGCATTTATGACCATTTGTTGTTTTTTGGGTTACCAGATGCACGGTTTCAATCACCAGGTGCACGGCTCTATTTCCTCCTCCAGCACTTGTCAAACAGTCCATAAAGCACCCAGGACGGCCCTGAGTGAAAGAGGGCCGTAGTAGGGTGCTCCTATAGCGGGCATTAAAATCAGAATGACCGTTAAATGCATTTATGACCATATTTGTGTTTTTGGGTTACCGCTTGTATAGCAATCAGTATCCATCGTGAAATTTCAAAGTGTCCATAATGCACTCAGGTCGCCCCCGACAGAGAGAGGGCCGTAGTAGGGTGTTTCCATAGCGGGCATTAATATCAGAATGACCCTTAAATGCATTTAGGACCATATTTGAATTTTTGGGTTACCAGATGCACGTTTTCAATCACCAGGTGCACGGTTTCAATCACCAGGTGCACGGCTCTATTTCCTCTCCAGCACTTGTCAAACAGTCCATAAAGCACCCAGGACGGCCCTGAGTGAAAGAGGGCCGTAGTAGGGTGCTCCTATAGCGGGCATTAAAATCAGAATGACCGTTAAATGCATTTATGACCATATGTGTTTTTGGGTTACCAGATGCACGGTTTCAATCACCAGGTGCACGGCTCTATTTCCTCCTCCAGCACTTGTCAAACAGTCCATAAAGCACCCAGGACGGCCCTGAGTGAAAGAGGGCCGTAGTAGGGTGCTCCTATAGCGGGCATTAAAATCAGAATGACCGTTAAATGCATTTATGACCATATTTGTGTTTTTGGGTTACCAGATGCACGGTTTCAATCACCAGGTGCACGGCTCTATTTCCTCCTCCAGCACTTGTCAAACAGTCCATAAAGCACCCAGGACGGCCCTGAGTGAAAGAGGGCCGTAGTAGGGTGCTCCTATAGCGGGCATTAAAATCAGAATGACCGTTAAATGCATTTATGACCATATTTGTGTTTTTGGGTTACCGCTTGTATAGCAATCAGTATCCATCGTGAAATTTCAAAGTGTCCATAATGCACTCAGGTCGCCCCCGACAGAGAGAGGGCCGTAGTAGGGTGTTTCCATAGCGGGCATTAATATCAGAATGACCCTTAAATGCATTTAGGACCATTTTGAATTTTTGGGTTACCAGATGCACGTTTTCAATCACCAGGTGCACGGTTTCAATCACCAGGTGCACGGCTCTATTTCCTCCTCCAGCACTTGTCAAACAGTCCATAAAGCACCCAGGACGGCCCTGAGTGAAAGAGGGCCGTAGTAGGGTGCTCCTATAGCGGGCATTAAAATCAGAATGACCGTTAAATGCATTTATGACCATATTTGTGTTTTTGGGTTACCAGATGCACGGTTTCAATCACCAGGTGCACGGCTCTATTTCCTCCTCCAGCACTTGTCAAACAGTCCATAAAGCACCCAGGACGGCCCTGAGTGAAAGAGGGCCGTAGTAGGGTGCTCCTATAGCGGGCATTAAAATCAGAATGACCGTTAAATGCATTTATGACCATATTTGTGTTTTTGGGTTACCGCTTGTATAGCAATCAGTATCCATCGTGAAATTTCAAAGTGTCCATAATGCACTCAGGTCGCCCCCGACAGAGAGAGGGCCGTAGTAGGGTGTTTCCATAGCGGGCATTAATATCAGAATGACCCTTAAATGCATTTAGGACCATATTTGAATTTTTGGGTTACCAGATGCACGTTTTCAATCACCAGGTGCACGGTTTCAATCACCAGGTGCACGGCTCTATTTCCTCCTCCAGCACTTGTCAAACAGTCCATAAAGCACCCAGGACGGCCCTGAGTGAAAGAGGGCCGTAGTAGGGTGCTCCTATAGCGGGCATTAAAATCAGAATGACCGTTAAATGCATTTATGACCATATTTGTGTTTTTGGGTTACCAGATGCACGGTTTCAATCACCAGGTGCACGGCTCTATTTCCTCCTCCAGCACTTGTCAAACAGTCCATAAAGCACCCAGGACGGCCCTGAGTGAAAGAGGGCCGTAGTAGGGTGCTCCTATAGCGGGCATTAAAATCAGAATGACCGTTAAATGCATTTATGACCATATTTGTGTTTTTGGGTTACCAGATGCACGGTTTCAATCACCAGGTGCACGGCTCTATTTCCTCCTCCAGCACTTGTCAAACAGTCCATAAAGCACCCAGGACGGCCCTGAGTGAAAGAGGGCCGTAGTAGGGTGCTCCTATAGCGGGCATTAAAATCAGAATGACCGTTAAATGCATTTATGACCATATTTGTGTTTTTGGGTTACCGCTTGTATAGCAATCAGTATCCATCGTGAAATTTCAAAGTGTCCATAATGCACTCAGGTCGCCCCCGACAGAGAGAGGGCCGTAGTAGGGTGTTTCCATAGCGGGCATTAATATCAGAATGACCCTTAAATGCATTTAGGACCATATTTGAATTTTTGGGTTACCAGATGCACGTTTTCAATCACCAGGTGCACGGTTTCAATCACCAGGTGCACGGCTCTATTTCCTCCTCCAGCACTTGTCAAACAGTCCATAAAGCACCCAGGACGGCCCTGAGTGAAAGAGGGCCGTAGTAGGGTGCTCCTATAGCGGGCATTAAAATCAGAATGACCGTTAAATGCATTTATGACCATATTTGTGTTTTTGGGTTACCAGATGCACGGTTTCAATCACCAGGTGCACGGCTCTATTTCCTCCTCCAGCACTTGTCAAACAGTCCATAAAGCACCCAGGACGGCCCTGAGTGAAAGAGGGCCGTAGTAGGGTGCTCCTATAGCGGGCATTAAAATCAGAATGACCGTTAAATGCATTTATGACCATATTTGTGTTTTTGGGTTACCGCTTGTATAGCAATCAGTATCCATCGTGAAATTTCAAAGTGTCCATAATGCACTCAGGTCGCCCCCGACAGAGAGAGGGCCGTAGTAGGGTGTTTCCATAGCGGGCATTAATATCAGAATGACCCTTAAATGCATTTAGGACCATATTTGAATTTTTGGGTTACCAGATGCACGTTTTCAATCACCAGGTGCACGGTTTCAATCACCAGGTGCACGGCTCTATTTCCTCCTCCAGCACTTGTCAAACAGTCCATAAAGCACCCAGGACGGCCCTGAGTGAAAGAGGGCCGTAGTAGGGTGCTCCTATAGCGGGCATTAAAATCAGAATGACCGTTAAATGCATTTATGACCATATTTGTGTTTTTGGGTTACCAGATGCACGGTTTCAATCACCAGGTGCACGGCTCTATTTCCTCCTCCAGCACTTGTCAAACAGTCCATAAAGCACCCAGGACGGCCCTGAGTGAAAGAGGGCCGTAGTAGGGTGCTCCTATAGCGGGCATTAAAATCAGAATGACCGTTAAATGCATTTATGACCATATTTGTGTTTTTGGGTTACCAGATGCACGGTTTCAATCACCAGGTGCACGGCTCTATTTCCTCCTCCAGCACTTGTCAAACAGTCCATAAAGCACCCAGGACGGCCCTGAGTGAAAGAGGGCCGTAGTAGGGTGCTCCTATAGCGGGCATTAAAATCAGAATGACCGTTAAATGCATTTATGACCATATTTGTGTTTTTGGGTTACCAGATGCACGGTTTCAATCACCAGGTGCACGGCTCTATTTCCTCCTCCAGCACTTGTCAAACAGTCCATAAAGCACCCAGGACGGCCCTGAGTGAAAGAGGGCCGTAGTAGGGTGCTCCTATAGCGGGCATTAAAATCAGAATGACCGTTAAATGCATTTATGACCATATTTGTGTTTTTGGGTTACCGCTTGTATAGCAATCAGTATCCATCGTGAAATTTCAAAGTGTCCATAATGCACTCAGGTCGCCCCGACAGAGAGAGGGCCGTAGTAGGGTGTTTCCATAGCGGGCATTAATATCAGAATGACCCTTAAATGCATTTAGGACCATATTTGAATTTTTGGGTTACCAGATGCACGTTTTCAATCACCAGGTGCACGGTTTCAATCACCAGGTGCACGGCTCTATTTCCTCCTCCAGCACTTGTCAAACAGTCCATAAAGCACCCAGGACGGCCCTGAGTGAAAGAGGGCCGTAGTAGGGTGCTCCTATAGCGGGCATTAAAATCAGAATGACCGTTAAATGCATTTATGACCATATTTGTGTTTTGGGTTACCAGATGCACGGTTTCAATCACCAGGTGCACGGCTCTATTTCCTCCTCCAGCACTTGTCAAACAGTCCATAAAGCACCCAGGACGGCCCTGAGTGAAAGAGGGCCGTAGTAGGGTGCTCCTATAGCGGGCATTAAATCAGAATGACCGTTAAATGCATTTATGACCATATTTGTGTTTTTGGGTTACCGCTTGTATAGCAATCAGTATCCATCGTGAAATTTCAAAGTGTCCATAATGCACTCAGGTCGCCCCCGACAGAGAGAGGGCCGTAGTAGGGTGTTTCCATAGCGGGCATTAATATCAGAATGACCCTTAAATGCATTTAGGACCATATTTGAATTTTTGGGTTACCAGATGCACGTTTTCAATCACCAGGTGCACGGTTTCAATCACCAGGTGCACGGCTCTATTTCCTCCTCCAGCACTTGTCAAACAGTCCATAAAGCACCCAGGACGGCCCTGAGTGAAAGAGGGCCGTAGTAGGGTGCTCCTATAGCGGGCATTAAAATCAGAATGACCGTTAAATGCATTTATGACCATATTTGTGTTTTTGGGTTACCAGATGCACGGTTTCAATCACCAGGTGCACGGCTCTATTTCCTCCTCCAGCACTTGTCAAACAGTCCATAAAGCACCCAGGACGGCCCTGAGTGAAAGAGGGCCGTAGTAGGGTGCTCCTATAGCGGGCATTAAAATCAGAATGACCGTTAAATGCATTTATGACCATATTTGTGTTTTTGGGTTACCGCTTGTATAGCAATCAGTATCCATCGTGAAATTTCAAAGTGTCCATAATGCACTCAGGTCGCCCCCGACAGAGAGAGGGCCGTAGTAGGGTGTTTCCATAGCGGGCATTAATATCAGAATGACCCTTAAATGCATTTAGGACCATATTTGAATTTTTGGGTTACCAGATGCACGTTTTCAATCACCAGGTGCACGGTTTCAATCACCAGGTGCACGGCTCTATTTCCTCCTCCAGCACTTGTCAAACAGTCCATAAAGCACCCAGGACGGCCCTGAGTGAAAGAGGGCCGTAGTAGGGTGCTCCTATAGCGGGCATTAAAATCAGAATGACCGTTAAATGCATTTATGACCATATTTGTGTTTTTGGGTTACCAGATGCACGGTTTCAATCACCAGGTGCACGGCTCTATTTCCTCCTCCAGCACTTGTCAAACAGTCCATAAAGCACCCAGGACGGCCCTGAGTGAAAGAGGGCCGTAGTAGGGTGCTCCTATAGCGGGCATTAAAATCAGAATGACCGTTAAATGCATTTATGACCATATTTGTGTTTTTGGGTTACCAGATGCACGGTTTCAATCACCAGGTGCACGGCTCTATTTCCTCCTCCAGCACTTGTCAAACAGTCCATAAAGCACCCAGGACGGCCCTGAGTGAAAGAGGGCCGTAGTAGGGTGCTCCTATAGCGGGCATTAAATCAGAATGACCGTTAAATGCATTTATGACCATATTTGTGTTTTTGGGTTACCGCTTGTATAGCAATCAGTATCCATCGTGAAATTTCAAAGTGTCCATAATGCACTCAGGTCGCCCCCGACAGAGAGAGGGCCGTAGTAGGGTGTTTCCATAGCGGGCATTAATATCAGAATGACCCTTAAATGCATTTAGGACCATATTTGAATTTTGGGTTACCAGATGCACGTTTTCAATCACCAGGTGCACGGTTTCAATCACCAGGTGCACGGCTCTATTTCCTCCTCCAGCACTTGTCAAACAGTCCATAAAGCACCCAGGACGGCCCTGAGTGAAAGAGGGCCGTAGTAGGGTGCTCCTATAGCGGGCATTAAATCAGAATGACCGTTAAATGCATTTATGACCATATTTGTGTTTTGGGTTACCAGATGCACGGTTTCAATCACCAGGTGCACGGCTCTATTTCCTCCTCCAGCACTTGTCAAACAGTCCATAAAGCACCCAGGACGGCCCTGAGTGAAAGAGGGCCGTAGTAGGGTGCTCCTATAGCGGGCATTAAAATCAGAATGACCGTTAAATGCATTTATGACCATATTTGTGTTTTTGGGTTACCAGATGCACGGTTTCAATCACCAGGTGCACGGCTCTATTTCCTCCTCCAGCACTTGTCAAACAGTCCATAAAGCACCCAGGACGGCCCTGAGTGAAAGAGGGCCGTAGTAGGGTGCTCCTATAGCGGGCATTAAAATCAGAATGACCGTTAAATGCATTTATGACCATATTTGTGTTTTTGGGTTACCGCTTGTATAGCAATCAGTATCCATCGTGAAATTTCAAAGTGTCCATAATGCACTCAGGTCGCCCCGACAGAGAGAGGGCCGTAGTAGGGTGTTTCCATAGCGGGCATTAATATCAGAATGACCCTTAAATGCATTTAGGACCATATTTGAATTTTTGGGTTACCAGATGCACGTTTTCAATCACCAGGTGCACGGTTTCAATCACCAGGTGCACGGCTCTATTTCCTCCTCCAGCACTTGTCAAACAGTCCATAAAGCACCCAGGACGGCCCTGAGTGAAAGAGGGCCGTAGTAGGGTGCTCCTATAGCGGGCATTAAAATCAGAATGACCGTTAAATGCATTTATGACCATATTTGTGTTTTGGGTTACCAGATGCACGGTTTCAATCACCAGGTGCACGGCTCTATTTCCTCCTCCAGCACTTGTCAAACAGTCCATAAAGCACCCAGGACGGCCCTGAGTGAAAGAGGGCCGTAGTAGGGTGCTCCTATAGCGGGCATTAAAATCAGAATGACCGTTAAATGCATTTATGACCATATTTGTGTTTTTGGGTTACCGCTTGTATAGCAATCAGTATCCATCGTGAAATTTCAAAGTGTCCATAATGCACTCAGGTCGCCCCCGACAGAGAGAGGGCCGTAGTAGGGTGTTTCCATAGCGGGCATTAATATCAGAATGACCCTTAAATGCATTTAGGACCATATTTGAATTTTTGGGTTACCAGATGCACGTTTTCAATCACCAGGTGCACGGTTTCAATCACCAGGTGCACGGCTCTATTTCCTCCTCCAGCACTTGTCAAACAGTCCATAAAGCACCCAGGACGGCCCTGAGTGAAAGAGGGCCGTAGTAGGGTGCTCCTATAGCGGGCATTAAAATCAGAATGACCGTTAAATGCATTTATGACCATATTTGTGTTTTTGGGTTACCAGATGCACGGTTTCAATCACCAGGTGCACGGCTCTATTTCCTCCTCCAGCACTTGTCAAACAGTCCATAAAGCACCCAGGACGGCCCTGAGTGAAAGAGGGCCGTAGTAGGGTGCTCCTATAGCGGGCATTAAAATCAGAATGACCGTTAAATGCATTTATGACCATATTTGTGTTTTTGGGTTACCAGATGCACGGTTTCAATCACCAGGTGCACGGCTCTATTTCCTCCTCCAGCACTTGTCAAACAGTCCATAAAGCACCCAGGACGGCCCTGAGTGAAAGAGGGCCGTAGTAGGGTGCTCCTATAGCGGGCATTAAAATCAGAATGACCGTTAAATGCATTTATGACCATATTTGTGTTTTGGGTTACCGCTTGTATAGCAATCAGTATCCATCGTGAAATTTCAAAGTGTCCATAATGCACTCAGGTCGCCCCCGACAGAGAGAGGGCCGTAGTAGGGTGTTTCCATAGCGGGCATTAATATCAGAATGACCCTTAAATGCATTTAGGACCATATTTGAATTTTTGGGTTACCAGATGCACGTTTTCAATCACCAGGTGCACGGTTTCAATCACCAGGTGCACGGCTCTATTTCCTCCTCCAGCACTTGTCAAACAGTCCATAAAGCACCCAGGACGGCCCTGAGTGAAAGAGGGCCGTAGTAGGGTGCTCCTATAGCGGGCATTAAAATCAGAATGACCGTTAAATGCATTTATGACCATATTTGTGTTTTTGGGTTACCAGATGCACGGTTTCAATCACCAGGTGCTGTGTATAAGAGACGGCTATTTCCTCCTCCAGCACTTGTCAAACAGTCCATAAAGCACCCAGGACGGCCCTGAGTGAAAGAGGGCCGTAGTAGGGTGCTCCTATAGCGGGCATTAAAATCAGAATGACCGTTAAATGCATTTATGACCATATTTGTGTTTTTGGGTTACCGCTTGTATAGCAATCAGTATCCATCGTGAAATTTCAAAGTGTCCATAATGCACTCAGGTCGCCCCCGACAGAGAGAGGGCCGTAGTAGGGGTTTCCATAGCGGGCATTAATATCAGAATGACCCTTAAATGCATTTAGGACCATATTTGAATTTTTGGGTTACCAGATGCACGTTTTCAATCACCAGGTGCACGGTTTCAATCACCAGGTGCACGGCTCTATTTCCTCCTCCAGCACTTGTCAAACAGTCCATAAAGCACCCAGGACGGCCCTGAGTGAAAGAGGGCCGTAGTAGGGTGCTCCTATAGCGGGCATTAAAATCAGAATGACCGTTAAATGCATTTATGACCATATTTGTGTTTTTGGGTTACCAGATGCACGGTTTCAATCACCAGGTGCACGGCTCTATTTCCTCCTCCAGCACTTGTCAAACAGTCCATAAAGCACCCAGGACGGCCCTGAGTGAAAGAGGGCCGTAGTAGGGTGCTCCTATAGCGGGCATTAAAATCAGAATGACCGTTAAATGCATTTATGACCATATTTGTGTTTTTGGGTTACCAGATGCACGGTTTCAATCACCAGGTGCACGGCTCTATTTCCTCCTCCAGCACTTGTCAAACAGTCCATAAAGCACCCAGGACGGCCCTGAGTGAAAGAGGGCCGTAGTAGGGTGCTCTATAGCGGGCATTAAAATCAGAATGACCGTTAAATGCATTTATGACCATATTTGTGTTTTTGGGTTACCGCTTGTATAGCAATCAGTATCCATCGTGAAATTTCAAAGTGTCCATAATGCACTCAGGTCGCCCCCGACAGAGAGAGGGCCGTAGTAGGGTGTTTCCATAGCGGGCATTAATATCAGAATGACCTTAAATGCATTTAGGACCATATTTGAATTTTGGGTTACCAGATGCACGTTTTCAATCACCAGGTGCACGGTTTCAATCACCAGGTGCACGGCTCTATTTCCTCCTCCAGCACTTGTCAAACAGTCCATAAAGCACCCAGGACGGCCCTGAGTGAAAGAGGGCCGTAGTAGGGTGCTCCTATAGCGGGCATTAAAATCAGAATGACCGTTAAATGCATTTATGACCATATTTGTGTTTTTGGGTTACCAGATGCACGGTTTCAATCACCAGGTGCACGGCTCTATTTCCTCCTCCAGCACTTGTCAAACAGTCCATAAAGCACCCAGGACGGCCCTGAGTGAAAGAGGGCCGTAGTAGGGTGCTCCTATAGCGGGCATTAAAATCAGAATGACCGTTAAATGCATTTATGACCATATTTGTGTTTTTGGGTTACCAGATGCACGGTTTCAATCACCAGGTGCACGGCTCTATTTCCTCCTCCAGCACTTGTCAAACAGTCCATAAAGCACCCAGGACGGCCCTGAGTGAAAGAGGGCCGTAGTAGGGTGCTCCTATAGCGGGCATTAAAATCAGAATGACCGTTAAATGCATTTATGACCATATTTGTGTTTTTGGGTTACCGCTTGTATAGCAAATGCAGTATCCATCGTGAAATTTCAAAGTGTCCATAATGCACTCAGGTCGCCCCCGACAGAGAGAGGGCCGTAGTAGGGTGTTTCCATAGCGGGCATTAATATCAGAATGACCCTTAAATGCATTTAGGACCATATTTGAATTTTTGGGTTACCAGATGCACGTTTTCAATCACCAGGTGCACGGTTTCAATCACCAGGTGCACGGCTCTATTTCCTCCTCCAGCACTTGTCAAACAGTCCATAAAGCACCCAGGACGGCCCTGAGTGAAAGAGGGCCGTAGTAGGGTGCTCCTATAGCGGGCATTAAAATCAGAATGACCGTTAAATGCATTTATGACCATATTTGTGTTTTTGGGTTACCGCTTGTATAGCAATCAGTATCCATCGTGAAATTTCAAAGTGTCCATAATGCACTCAGGTCGCCCCGACAGAGAGAGGGCCGTAGTAGGGTGTTTCCATAGCGGGCATTAATATCAGAATGACCCTTAAATGCATTTAGGACCATATTTGAATTTTTGGGTTACCAGATGCACGTTTCAATCACCAGGTGCACGGTTTCAATCACCAGGTGCACGGCTCTATTTCCTCCTCCAGCACTTGTCAAACAGTCCATAAAGCACCCAGGACGGCCCTGAGTGAAAGAGGGCCGTAGTAGGGTGCTCCTATAGCGGGCATTAAAATCAGAATGACCGTTAAATGCATTTATGACCATATTTGTGTTTTTGGGTTACCAGATGCACGGTTTCAATCACCAGGTGCACGGCTCTATTTCCTCCTCCAGCACTTGTCAAACAGTCCATAAAGCACCCAGGACGGCCCTGAGTGAAAGAGGGCCGTAGTAGGGTGCTCCTATAGCGGGCATTAAAATCAGAATGACCGTTAAATGCATTTATGACCATATTTGTGTTTTTGGGTTACCGCTTGTATAGCAATCAGTATCCATCGTGAAATTTCAAAGTGTCCATAATGCACTCAGGTCGCCCC
Source organism: Oncorhynchus kisutch (assembly GCF_002021735.2). Classification (NCBI taxonomy): domain Eukaryota; kingdom Metazoa; phylum Chordata; class Actinopteri; order Salmoniformes; family Salmonidae; genus Oncorhynchus; species Oncorhynchus kisutch. The sequence continues at coordinate 4,236 of NW_022262383.1, read as the reverse complement.
CGACAGAGAGAGGGCCGTAGTAGGGTGTTTCCATCTAGATGTGTATAAGAGACAGGGCATTAATATCAGAATGACCCTTAAATGCATTTAGGACCATATTTGAATTTTTGGGTTACCAGATGCACGTTTTCAATCACCAGGTGCACGGTTTCAATCACCAGGTGCACGGCTCTATTTCCTCCTCCAGCACTTGTCAAACAGTCCATAAAGCACCCAGGACGGCCCTGAGTGAAAGAGGGCCGTAGTAGGGTGCTCCTATAGCGGGCATTAAAATCAGAATGACCGTTAAATGCATTTATGACCATATTTGTGTTTTTGGGTTACCAGATGCACGGTTTCAATCACCAGGTGCACGGCTCTATTTCCTCCTCCAGCACTTGTCAAACAGTCCATAAAGCACCCAGGACGGCCCTGAGTGAAAGAGGGCCGTAGTAGGGTGCTCCTATAGCGGGCATTAAAATCAGAATGACCGTTAAATGCATTTATGACCATATTTGTGTTTTTGGGTTACCGCTTGTATAGCAATCAGTATCCATCGTGAAATTTCAAAGTGTCCATAATGCACTCAGGTCGCCCCCGACAGAGAGAGGGCCGTAGTAGGGTGTTTCCATAGCGGGCATTAATATCAGAATGACCCTTAAATGCATTTAGGACCATATTTGAATTTTTGGGTTACCAGATGCACGTTTTCAATCACCAGGTGCACGGTTTCAATCACCAGGTGCACGGCTCTATTTCCTCCTCCAGCACTTGTCAAACAGTCCATAAAGCACCCAGGACGGCCCTGAGTGAAAGAGGGCCGTAGTAGGGTGCTCCTATAGCGGGCATTAAAATCAGAATGACCGTTAAATGCATTTATGACCATATTTGTGTTTTTGGGTTACCAGATGCACGGTTTCAATCACCAGGTGCACGGCTCTATTTCCTCCTCCAGCACTTGTCAAACAGTCCATAAAGCACCCAGGACGGCCCTGAGTGAAAGAGGGCCGTAGTAGGGTGCTCCTATAGCGGGCATTAAAATCAGAATGACCGTTAAATGCATTTATGACCATATTTGTGTTTTTGGGTTACCAGATGCACGGTTTCAATCACCAGGTGCACGGCTCTATTTCCTCCTCCAGCACTTGTCAAACAGTCCATAAAGCACCCAGGACGGCCCTGAGTGAAAGAGGGCCGTAGTAGGGTGCTCCTATAGCGGGCATTAATTAAAATCAATGACCGTTAAATGCATTTATGACCATTTGTGTTTTGGGTTACCGCTTGTATAGCAATCAGTATCCATCGTGAAATTTCAAAGTGTCCATAATGCACTCAGGTCGCCCCCGACAGAGAGAGGGCCGTAGTAGGGTGTTTCCATAGCGGGCATTAATATCAGAATGACCCTTAAATGCATTTAGGACCATATTTGAATTTTGGGTTACCAGATGCACGTTTTCAATCACCAGGTGCACGGTTTCAATCACCAGGTGCACGGCTCTATTTCCTCCTCCAGCACTTGTCAAACAGTCCATAAAGCACCCAGGACGGCCCTGAGTGAAAGAGGGCCGTAGTAGGGTGCTCCTATAGCGGGCATTAAAATCAGAATGACCGTTAAATGCATTTATGACCATATTTGTGTTTTTGGGTTACCAGATGCACGGTTTCAATCACCAGGTGCACGGCTCTATTTCCTCCTCCAGCACTTGTCAAACAGTCCATAAAGCACCCAGGACGGCCCTGAGTGAAAGAGGGCCGTAGTAGGGTGCTCCTATAGCGGGCATTAAAATCAGAATGACCGTTAAATGCATTTATGACCATATTTGTGTTTTTGGGTTACCGCTTGTATAGCAATCAGTATCCATCGTGAAATTTCAAAGTGTCCATAATGCACTCAGGTCGCCCCCGACAGAGAGAGGGCCGTAGTAGGGTGTTTCCATAGCGGGCATTAATATCAGAATGACCCTTAAATGCATTTAGGACCATATTTGAATTTTTGGGTTACCAGATGCACGTTTTCAATCACCAGGTGCACGGTTTCAATCACCAGGTGCACGGCTCTATTTCCTCCTCCAGCACTTGTCAAACAGTCCATAAAGCACCCAGGACGGCCCTGAGTGAAAGAGGGCCGTAGTAGGGTGCTCCTATAGCGGGCATTAAAATCAGAATGACCGTTAAATGCATTTATGACCATATTTGTGTTTTTGGGTTACCAGATGCACGGTTTCAATCACCAGGTGCACGGCTCTATTTCCTCCTCCAGCACTTGTCAAACAGTCCATAAAGCACCCAGGACGGCCCTGAGTGAAAGAGGGCCGTAGTAGGGTGCTCCTATAGCGGGCATTAAAATCAGAATGACCGTTAAATGCATTTATGACCATATTTGTGTTTTTGGGTTACCAGATGCACGGTTTCAATCACCAGGTGCACGGCTCTATTTCCTCCTCCAGCACTTGTCAAACAGTCCATAAAGCACCCAGGACGGCCCTGAGTGAAAGAGGGCCGTAGTAGGGTGCTCCTATAGCGGGCATTAAAATCAGAATGACCGTTAAATGCATTTATGACCATATTTGTGTTTTTGGGTTACCGCTTGTATAGCAATCAGTATCCATCGTGAAATTTCAAAGTGTCCATAATGCACTCAGGTCGCCCCCGACAGAGAGAGGGCCGTAGTAGGGTGTTTCCATAGCGGGCATTAATATCAGAATGACCCTTAAATGCATTTAGGACCATATTTGAATTTTGGGTTACCAGATGCACGTTTTCAATCACCAGGTGCACGGTTTCAATCACCAGGTGCACGGCTCTATTTCCTCCTCCAGCACTTGTCAAACAGTCCATAAAGCACCCAGGACGGCCCTGAGTGAAAGAGGGCCGTAGTAGGGTGCTCCTATAGCGGGCATTAAAATCAGAATGACCGTTAAATGCATTTATGACCATATTTGTGTTTTTGGGTTACCAGATGCACGGTTTCAATCACCAGGTGCACGGCTCTATTTCCTCCTCCAGCACTTGTCAAACAGTCCATAAAGCACCCAGGACGGCCCTGAGTGAAAGAGGGCCGTAGTAGGGTGCTCCTATAGCGGGCATTAAAATCAGAATGACCGTTAAATGCATTTATGACCATATTTGTGTTTTTGGGTTACCAGATGCACGGTTTCAATCACCAGGTGCACGGCTCTATTTCCTCCTCCAGCACTTGTCAAACAGTCCATAAAGCACCCAGGACGGCCCTGAGTGAAAGAGGGCCGTAGTAGGGTGCTCCTATAGCGGCATTAAATCAGAATGACCGTTAAATGCATTTATGACCATATTTGTGTTTTTGGGTTACCGCTTGTATAGCAATCAGTATCCATCGTGAAATTTCAAAGTGTCCATAATGCACTCAGGTCGCCCCCGACAGAGAGAGGGCCGTAGTAGGGTGTTTCCATAGCGGGCATTAATATCAGAATGACCCTTAAATGCATTTGACCATATTTGAATTTTTGGGTTACCAGATGCACGTTTTCAATCACCAGGTGCACGGTTTCAATCACCAGGTGCACGGCTCTATTTCCTCCTCCAGCACCTGTCAAACACACCAGGACGGCCCTGAGTGAAAGAGGGCCGTAGTAGGGTGCTCCTATAGCGGGCATTAAAATCAGAATGACCGTTAAATGCATTTATGACCATATTTGTGTTTTTGGGTTACCAGATGCACGGTTTCAATCACCAGGTGCACGGCTCTATTTCCTCCTCCAGCACTTGTCAAACAGTCCATAAAGCACCAGGACGGCCCTGAGTGAAAGAGGGCCGTAGTAGGGGTGCTCCTATAGCGGGCATTAAAATCAGAATGACCGTTAAATGCATTTATGACCATATTTGTGTTTTTGGGTTACCAGATGCACGGTTTCAATCACCAGGTGCACGGCTCTATTCCTCCTCCAGCACTTGTCAAACAGTCCATAAAGCACCCAGGACGGCCCTGAGTGAAAGAGGGCCGTAGTAGGGTGCTCCTATAGCGGGCATTAAATCAGAATGACCGTTAAATGCATTTATGACCATATTTGTGTTTTTGGGTTACCGCTTGTATAGCATCAGTATCCATCGTGAAATTTCAAACAGTAAATAAAGCACTCAGGACGGCCCCCCAGTGAAAGAGGGCCGTAGTAGGGTGCTCCATAGCGGGCATTAAAATCAGAAGACTGCAAATGCATTTAGACCATATTTGAATTTTTGGGTTACCAGATGCACGTTTTCAATCACCAGGTGCACGGCTTT
>NW_022262382.1:0-30209 GCF_002021735.2 Oncorhynchus kisutch | reverse complement strand
GGTGCTTGAAACGTGCATCTGGTAACCCAAAACCACAAAATATGGTCAGAAATGCATTTAACGCGGTAATTCTGATTTTAATGCCCGTATAGGGCAACCCTAACTACGGCCCTCTTTCACTCGGGCCGTCTGGGGCTTTATGGACTGTTTGACAAGTGCTGGAGGAGGGAAATAGAGCCGTGCACCTGGTGATTGAAACCGTGCACTGGTGATTGAAAACGTGCATCTGGTAACCCAAAAATCAAATATGGTCCTAAATGCAATTTAAGGGTCATTCTGATATTAATGCCCGCTATGGAAACACCCTACTACGGCCCTCTCTCTGTCGGGGGCGACCTGAGTGCATTATGGACACTTTGAAATTTCGATGGATACTGATTGCTATACAAGCGTAACCCAAAAAACACAAATATGGTCATAAATGCATTTAACGGTCATTCTGATTTTAATGCCCGCTATAGGAGCACCCTACTACGGCCCTCTTTCACTCAGGGCCGTCCTGGGTGCTTTATGGACTGTTTGACAAGTGCTGGAGGAGGAATAGAGCCGTGCACCTGGTGATTGAAACCGTGCATCTGGTAACCCAAAAACACAAATATGGTCATAAATGCATTTAACGGTCATTCTGATTTTAATGCCCGCTATAGGAGCACCCTACTACGGCCCTCTTTCACTCAGGGCCGTCCTGGGTGCTTTATGGACTGTTTGACAAGTGCTGGAGGAGGGAAATAGAGCCGTGCACCTGGTGATTGAAACCGTGCACCTGGTGATTGAAAACGTGCATCTGGTAACCCAAAAATTCAAATATGGTCCTAAATGCATTTAAGGGTCATTCTGATATTAATGCCCGCTATGGAAACACCCTACTACGGCCCTCTCTCTGTCGGGGGCGACCTGAGTGCATTATGGACACTTTGAAATTTCACGATGGATACTGATTGCTATACAAGCGGTAACCCAAAAACACAAATATGGTCATAAATGCATTTAACGGTCATTCTGATTTTAATGCCCGCTATAGGAGCACCCTACTACGGCCCTCTTTCACTCAGGGCCGTCCTGGGTGCTTTATGGACTGTTTGACAAGTGCTGGAGGAGGAAATAGAGCCGTGCACCTGGTGATTGAAACCGTGCATCTGGTAACCCAAAAACACAAATATGGTCATAAATGCATTTAACGGTCATTCTGATTTTAATGCCCGCTATAGGAGCACCCTACTACGGCCCTCTTTCACTCAGGGCCGTCCTGGGTGCTTTATGGACTGTTTGACAAGTGCTGGAGGAGGAAATAGAGCCGTGCACCTGGTGATTGAAACCGTGCATCTGGTAACCCAAAAACACAAATATGGTCATAAATGCATTTAACGGTCATTCTGATTTAATGCCCGCTATAGGAGCACCTACTACGGCCCTCTTTCACTCAGGGCCGTCCTGGGTGCTTTATGGACTGTTTGACAAGTGCTGGAGGAGGAAAATAGAGCCGTGCACCTGGTGATTGAAACCGTGCACCTGGTGATTGAAAACGTGCATCTGGTAACCCAAAAATTCAAATATGGTCCTAAATGCATTTAAGGGTCATTCTGATATTAATGCCCGCTATGGAAACACCCTACTACGGCCCTCTCTCTGTCGGGGGCGACCTGAGTGCATTATGGACACTTTGAAATTTCACGATGGATACTGATTGCTATACAAGCGGTAACCAAAAAACACAAATATGGTCATAAATGCATTTAACGGTCATTCTGATTTTAATGCCCGCTATAGGAGCACCCTACTACGGCCCTCTTTCACTCAGGGCCGTCCTGGGTGCTTTATGGACTGTTTTGACAAGTGCTGGAGGAGGAAATAGAGCCGTGCACCTGGTGATTGAAACCGTGCATCTGGTAACCCAAAAACACCAAATATGGTCATAAATGCCTTTAACGGTCATTCTGATTTTAATGCCCGCTATAGGAGCCACCCTACTACGGCCCTCTTTCACTCAGGGCCGTCCTGGGTGCTTTATGGACTGTTGACAAGTGTGGAGGATGAAGGAAATAGAGCCGTGCACATGTGATTGAAACCGTGCATCTGGTAACCCAAAAACACAAATATGGTCATAAATGCATTTAACGGTCATTCTGATTTAATGCCCGCTATAGGAGCACCCTACTACGGCCCTCTTTCACTCAGGGCCGTCCTGGGTGCTTTATGGACTGTTGACAAGTGCTGGAGGAGGAAATAGAGCCGTGCACCTGGTGATTGAAACCGTGCACCTGGTGATTGAAAACGTGCATCTGGTAACCCAAAAATTCAAATATGGTCCTAAATGCATTTAAGGGTCATTCTGATATTAATGCCCGCTATGGAAACACCCTACTACGGCCCTCTCTCTGTCGGGGGCGACCTGAGTGCATTATGGACACTTTGAAATTTCACGATGGATACTGATTGCTATACAAGCGGTAACCCAAAAACACAAATATGGTCATAAATGCATTTAACGGTCATTCTGATTTTAATGCCCGCTATAGGAGCACCCTACTACGGCCCTCTTTCACTCAGGGCCGTCCTGGGTGCTTTATGGACTGTTTGACAAGTGCTGGAGGAGGAAATAGAGCCGTGCACCTGGTGATTGAAACCGTGCATCTGGTAACCCAAAAACACAAATATGGTCATAAATGCATTTAACGGTCATTCTGATTTAATGCCCGCTATAGGAGCACCCTACTACGGCCCTCTTTCACTCAGGGCCGTCCTGGGTGCTTTATGGACTGTTTGACAAGTGCTGGAGGAGGAAATAGAGCCGTGCACCTGGTGATTGAAACCGTGCACCTGGTGATTGAAAACGTGCATCTGGTAACCCAAAAATTCAAATATGGTCCTAAATGCATTTAAGGGTCATTCTGATATTAATGCCCGCTATGGAAACACCCTACTACGGCCCTCTCTCTGTCGGGGGCGACCTGAGTGCATTATGGACACTTTGAAATTTCACGATGGATACTGATTGCTATACAAGCGGTAACCCAAAAACACAAATATGGTCATAAATGCATTTAACGGTCATTCTGATTTTAATGCCCGCTATAGGAGCACCCTACTACGGCCCTCTTTCACTCAGGGCCGTCCTGGGTGCTTTATGGACTGTTTGACAAGTGCTGGAGGAGGAAATAGAGCCGTGCACCTGGTGATTGAAACCGTGCATCTGGTAACCCAAAAACACAAATATGGTCATAAATGCATTTAACGGTCATTCTGATTTTAATGCCCGCTATAGGAGCACCCTACTACGGCCCTCTTTCACTCAGGGCCGTCCTGGGTGCTTTATGGACTGTTTGACAAGTGCTGGAGGAGGAAATAGAGCCGTGCACCTGGTGATTGAAACCGTGCATCTGGTAACCCAAAAAACACAAATATGGTCATAAATGCATTTAACGGTCATTCTGATTTAATGCCCGCTATAGGAGCACCCTACTACGGCCCTCTTTCACTCAGGGCCGTCTGGGTGCTTTATGGACTGTTGGACAAGTGCTGGAGGAGGAAATAGAGCCGTGCACTGGTGATTGAAACCGTGCACCTGGTGATTGAAAACGTGCATCTGGTAACCCAAAAATTCAAATATGGTCCTAAATGCATTTAAGGGTCATTCTGATATTAATGCCCGCTATGGAAACACCCTACTACGGCCCTCTCTCTGTCGGGGGCGACCTGAGTGCATTATGGACACTTTGAAATTTCACGATGGATACTGATTGCTATACAAGCGGTAACCCAAAAACACAAATATGGTCATAAATGCATTTAACGGTCATTCTGATTTTAATGCCCGCTATAGGAGCACCCTACTACGGCCCTCTTTCACTCAGGGCCGTCCTGGGTGCTTTATGGACTGTTTGACAAGTGCTGGAGGAGGAAATAGAGCCGTGCACCTGGTGATTGAAACCGTGCACCTGGTGATTGAAAACGTGCATCTGGTAACCCAAAAATTCAAATATGGTCCTAAATGCATTTAAGGGTCATTCTGATATTAATGCCCGCTATGGAAACACCCTACTACGGCCCTCTCTCTGTCGGGGGCGACCTGAGTGCATTATGGACACTTTGAAATTTCACGATGGATACTGATTGCTATACAAGCGGTAACCCAAAAACACAAATATGGTCATAAATGCATTTAACGGTCATTCTGATTTTAATGCCCGCTATAGGAGCACCCTACTACGGCCCTCTTTCACTCAGGGCCGTCCTGGGTGCTTTATGGACTGTTTGACAAGTGCGAGGGAGGAAATAGAGCCGTGCACCTGGTGATTGAAACCGTGCATCTGGTAACCCAAAAACACAAATATGGTCATAAATGCATTTAACGGTCATTCTGATTTTAATGCCCGCTATAGGAGCACCCTACTACGGCCCTCTTTCACTCAGGGCCGTCCTGGGTGCTTTATGGACTGTTTGACAAGTGCTGGAGGAGGAAATAGAGCCGTGCACCTGGTGATTGAAACCGTGCACCTGGTGATTGAAAACGTGCATCTGGTAACCCAAAAATTCAAATATGGTCCTAAATGCATTTAAGGGTCATTCTGATATTAATGCCCGCTATGGAAACACCCTACTACGGCCCTCTCTCTGTCGGGGGCGACCTGAGTGCATTATGGACACTTTGAAATTTCACGATGGATACTGATTGCTATACAAGCGGTAACCCAAAAACACAAATATGGTCATAAATGCATTTAACGGTCATTCTGATTTTAATGCCCGCTATAGGAGCACCCTACTACGGCCCTCTTTCACTCAGGGCCGTCCTGGGTGCTTTATGGACTGTTTGACAAGTGCTGGAGGAGGAAATAGAGCCGTGCACCTGGTGATTGAAACCGTGCATCTGGTAACCCAAAAACACAAATATGGTCATAAATGCATTTAACGGTCATTCTGATTTTAATGCCCGCTATAGGAGCACCCTACTACGGCCCTCTTTCACTCAGGGCCGTCCTGGGTGCTTTATGGACTGTTTGACAAGTGCTGGAGGAGGAAATAGAGCCGTGCACCTGGTGATTGAAACCGTGCATCTGGTAACCCAAAACACAAATATGGTCATAAATGCATTTAACGGTCATTCTGATTTTAATGCCCGCTATAGGAGCACCCTACTACGGCCCTCTTTCACTCAGGGCCGTCCTGGGTGCTTTATGGACTGTTTGACAAGTGCTGGAGGAGGAAATAGAGCCGTGCACCTGGTGATTGAAACCGTGCACCTGGTGATTGAAAACGTGCATCTGGTAACCCAAAAATTCAAATATGGTCCTAAATGCATTTAAGGGTCATTCTGATATTAATGCCCGCTATGGAAACACCCTACTACGGCCCTCTCTCTGTCGGGGGCGACCTGAGTGCATTATGGACACTTTGAAATTTCACGAGGATACTGATGCTATACAAGCGGTAACCCAAAAACACAAATATGGTCATAAATGCATTTAACGGTCATTCTGATTTAATGCCCGCTATAGGAGCACCCTACTACGGCCCTCTTTCACTCAGGGCCGTCCTGGGTGCTTTATGGACTGTTTGACAAGTGCTGGAGGAGGAAATAGAGCCGTGCACTGGTGATTGAAACCGTGCACCTGGTGATTGAAAACGTGCATCTGGTAACCCAAAAATTCAAATATGGTCCTAAATGCATTTAAGGGTCATTCTGATATTAATGCCCGCTATGGAAACACCCTACTACGGCCCTCTCTCTGTCGGGGCGACGTGAGTGCATTATGGACACTTTGAAATTCACGATGGATAATGATTGCTATACAAGCGGTAACCCAAAAACACAAATATGGTCATAAATGCATTTAACGGTCATTCTGATTTTAATGCCCGCTATAGGAGCACCCTACTACGGCCCTCTTTCACTCAGGGCCGTCCTGGGTGCTTTATGGACTGTTTGACAAGTGCTGGAGGAGGAAATAGAGCCGTGCACCTGGTGATTGAAACCGTGCACCTGGTGATTGAAAACGTGCATCTGGTAACCCAAAAATTCAAATATGGTCCTAAATGCATTTAAGGGTCATTCTGATATTAATGCCCGCTATGGAAACACCCTACTACGGCCCTCTCTCTGTCGGGGGCGACCTGAGTGCATTATGGACACTTTGAAATCACGATGGATACTGATTGCTATACAAGCGGTAACCCAAAAAACAAATATGGTCATAAATGCATTTAACGGTCATTCTGATTTAATGCCCGCTATAGGAGCACCCTACTACGGCCCTCTTTCACTCAGGGCCGTCCTGGGTGCTTTATGGACTGTTTGACAAGTGCTGGAGGAGGAAATAGAGCCGTGCACCTGGTGATTGAAACCGTGCATCTGGTAACCCAAAAACACAAATATGGTCATAAATGCATTTAACGGTCATTCTGATTTTAATGCCCGCTATAGGAGCACCCTACTACGGCCCTCTTTCACTCAGGGCCGTCCTGGGTGCTTTATGGACTGTTTGACAAGTGCTGGAGGAGGAAATAGAGCCGTGCACCTGGTGATGATGAAACCGTGCATCTGGTAACCCAAAAACACAAATATGGTCATAAATGCATTTAACGGTCATTCTGATTTAATGCCCGCTATAGGAGCACCCTACTACGGCCCTCTTTCACTCAGGGCCGTCCTGGGTGCTTTATGGACTGTTTGACAAGTGCTGGAGGAGGAAATAGAGCCGTGCACCTGGTGATTGAAACCGTGCACCTGGTGATTGAAAACGTGCATCTGGTAACCCAAAAATTCAAATATGGTCCTAAATGCATTTAAGGGTCATTCTGATATTAATGCCCGCTATGGAAACACCCTACTACGGCCCTCTCTCTGTCGGGGGCGACCTGAGTGCATTATGGACACTTTGAAATTTCACGATGGATACTGATTGCTATACAAGCGGTAACCCAAAAACACAAATATGGTCATAAATGCATTTAACGGTCATTCTGATTTTAATGCCCGCTATAGGAGCACCCTACTACGGCCCTCTTTCACTCAGGGCCGTCCTGGGTGCTTTATGGACTGTTTGACAAGTGCTGGAGGAGGAAATAGAGCCGTGCACCTGGTGATTGAAACCGTGCATCTGGTAACCCAAAAACACAAATATGGTCATAAATGCATTTAACGGTCATTCTGATTTTAATGCCCGCTATAGGAGCACCCTACTACGGCCCTCTTTCACTCAGGGCCGTCCTGGGTGCTTTATGGACTGTTTGACAAGTGCTGGAGGAGGAAATAGAGCCGTGCACCTGGTGATTGAAACCGTGCACCTGGTGATTGAAAACGTGCATCTGGTAACCCAAAAATTCAAATATGGTCCTAAATGCATTTAAGGGTCATTCTGATATTAATGCCCGCTATGGAAACACCCTACTACGGCCCTCTCTCTGTCGGGGGCGACCTGAGTGCATTATGGACACTTTGAAATTTCACGATGGATACTGATTGCTATACAAGCGGTAACCCAAAAACACAAATATGGTCATAAATGCATTTAACGGTCATTCTGATTTTAATGCCCGCTATAGGAGCACCCTACTACGGCCCTCTTTCACTCAGGGCCGTCCTGGGTGCTTTATGGACTGTTTGACAAGTGCTGGAGGAGGAAATAGAGCCGTGCACCTGGTGATTGAAACCGTGCATCTGGTAACCCAAAAACACAAATATGGTCATAAATGCATTTAACGGTCATTCTGATTTTAATGCCCGCTATAGGAGCACCCTACTACGGCCCTCTTTCACTCAGGGCCGTCCTGGGTGCTTTATGGACTGTTTGACAAGTGCTGGAGGAGGAAATAGAGCCGTGCACCTGGTGATTGAAACCGTGCATCTGGTAACCCAAAAACACAATATGGTCATAAATGCATTTAACGGTCATTCTGATTTTAATGCCCGCTATAGGAGCACCCTACTACGGCCCTCTTTCACTCAGGGCCGTCCTGGGTGCTTTATGGACTGTTTGACAAGTGCTGGAGGAGGAAATAGAGCCGTGCACCTGGTGATTGAAACCGTGCACCTGGTGATTGAAAACGTGCATCTGGTAACCCAAAAATTCAAATATGGTCCTAAATGCATTTAAGGGTCATTCTGATATTAATGCCCGCTATGGAAACACCCTACTACGGCCCTCTCTCTGTCGGGGGCGACCTGAGTGCATTATGGACACTTTGAAATTTCACGATGGATACTGATTGCTATACAAGCGGTAACCCAAAAACACAAATATGGTCATAAATGCATTTAACGGTCATTCTGATTTTAATGCCCGCTATAGGAGCACCCTACTACGGCCCTCTTTCACTCAGGGCCGTCCTGGGTGCTTTATGGACTGTTTGACAAGTGCTGGAGGAGGAAATAGAGCCGTGCACCTGGTGATTGAAACCGTGCATCTGGTAACCCAAAAACACAAATATGGTCATAAATGCATTTAACGGTCATTCTGATTTTAATGCCCGCTATAGGAGCACCCTACTACGGCCCTCTTTCACTCAGGGCCGTCCTGGGTGCTTTATGGACTGTTTGACAAGTGCTGGAGGAGGAAATAGAGCCGTGCACCTGGTGATTGAAACCGTGCACCTGGTGATTGAAAACGTGCATCTGGTAACCCAAAAATTCAAATATGGTCCTAAATGCATTTAAGGGTCATTCTGATATTAATGCCCGCTATGGAAACACCCTACTACGGCCCTCTCTCTGTCGGGGGCGACCTGAGTGCATTATGGACACTTTGAAATTTCACGATGGATACTGATTGCTATACAAGCGGTAACCCAAAAACACAAATATGGTCATAAATGCATTTAACGGTCATTCTGATTTAATGCCCGCTATAGGAGCACCCTACTACGGCCCTCTTTCACTCAGGGCCGTCCTGGGTGCTTTATGGACTGTTTGACAAGTGCTGGAGGAGGAAATAGAGCCGTGCACCTGGTGATTGAAACCGTGCATCTGGTAACCCAAAAACACAAATATGGTCATAAATGCATTTAACGGTCATTCTGATTTTAATGCCCGCTATAGGAGCACCCTACTACGGCCCTCTTTCACTCAGGGCCGTCCTGGGTGCTTTATGGACTGTTTGACAAGTGCTGGAGGAGGAAATAGAGCCGTGCACCTGGTGATTGAAACCGTGCATCTGGTAACCCAAAAACACAAATATGGTCATAAATGCATTTAACGGTCATTCTGATTTTAATGCCCGCTATAGGAGCACCCTACTACGGCCCTCTTTCACTCAGGGCCGTCCTGGGTGCTTTATGGACTGTTTGACAAGTGCTGGAGGAGGAAATAGAGCCGTGCACCTGGTGATTGAAACCGTGCACCTGGTGATTGAAAACGTGCATCTGGTAACCCAAAAATTCAAATATGGTCCTAAATGCATTTAAGGGTCATTCTGATATTAATGCCCGCTATGGAAACACCCTACTACGGCCCTCTCTCTGTCGGGGGCGACCTGAGTGCATTATGGACACTTTGAAATTTCACGATGGATACTGATTGCTATACAAGCGGTAACCCAAAAACACAAATATGGTCATAAATGCATTTAACGGTCATTCTGATTTTAATGCCCGCTATAGGAGCACCCTACTACGGCCCTCTTTCACTCAGGGCCGTCCTGGGTGCTTTATGGACTGTTTGACAAGTGCTGGAGGAGGAAATAGAGCCGTGCACCTGGTGATTGAAACCGTGCATCTGGTAACCCAAAAACACAAATATGGTCATAAATGCATTTAACGGTCATTCTGATTTTAATGCCCGCTATAGGAGCACCCTACTACGGCCCTCTTTCACTCAGGGCCGTCCTGGGTGCTTTATGGACTGTTTGACAAGTGCTGGAGGAGGAAATAGAGCCGTGCACCTGGTGATTGAAACCGTGCACCTGGTGATTGAAAACGTGCATCTGGTAACCCAAAAATTCAAATATGGTCCTAAATGCATTTAAGGGTCATTCTGATAATAATGCCCGCTATGGAAACACCCTACTACGGCCCTCTCTCTGTCGGGGGCGACCTGAGTGCATTATGGACACTTTGAAATTTCACGATGGATACTGATTGCTATACAAGCGGTAACCCAAAAACACAAATATGGTCATAAATGCATTTAACGGTCATTCTGATTTTAATGCCCGCTATAGGAGCACCCTACTACGGCCCTCTTTCACTCAGGGCCGTCCTGGGTGCTTTATGGACTGTTTGACAAGTGCTGGAGGAGGAAATAGAGCCGTGCACCTGGTGATTGAAACCGTGCATCTGGTAACCCAAAAACACAAATATGGTCATAAATGCATTTAACGGTCATTCTGATTTTAATGCCCGCTATAGGAGCACCCTACTACGGCCCTCTTTCACTCAGGGCCGTCCTGGGTGCTTTATGGACTGTTTGACAAGTGCTGGAGGAGGAAATAGAGCCGTGCACCTGGTGATTGAAACCGTGCATCTGGTAACCCAAAAACACAAATATGGTCATAAATGCATTTAACGGTCATTCTGATTTTAATGCCCGCTATAGGAGCACCCTACTACGGCCCTCTTTCACTCAGGGCCGTCCTGGGTGCTTTATGGACTGTTTGACAAGTGCTGGAGGAGGAAATAGAGCCGTGCACCTGGTGATTGAAACCGTGCACCTGGTGATTGAAAACGTGCATCTGGTAACCCAAAAATTCAAATATGGTCCTAAATGCATTTAAGGGTCATTCTGATATTAATGCCCGCTATGAAACACCCTACTACGGCCCTCTCTCTGTCGGGGGCGACCTGAGTGCATTATGGACACTTTGAAATTTCACGATGGATACTGATTGCTATACAAGCGGTAACCCAAAAACACAAATATGGTCATAAATGCATTTAACGGTCATTCTGATTTTAATGCCCGCTATAGGAGCACCCTACTACGGCCCTCTTTCACTCAGGGCCGTCCTGGGTGCTTTATGGACTGTTTGACAAGTGCTGGAGGAGGAAATAGAGCCGTGCACCTGGTGATTGAAACCGTGCATCTGGTAACCCAAAAACACAAATATGGTCATAAATGCATTTAACGGTCATTCTGATTTAATGCCCGCTATAGGAGCACCCTACTACGGCCCTCTTTCACTCAGGGCCGTCCTGGGTGCTTTATGGACTGTTTGACAAGTGCTGGAGGAGGAAATAGAGCCGTGCACCTGGTGATTGAAACCGTGCATCTGGTAACCCAAAAACACAAATATGGTCATAAATGCATTTAACGGTCATTCTGATTTTAATGCCCGCTATAGGAGCACCCTACTACGGCCCTCTTTCACTCAGGGCCGTCCTGGGTGCTTTATGGACTGTTTGACAAGTGCTGGAGGAGGAAATAGAGCCGTGCACCTGGTGATTGAAACCGTGCACCTGGTGATTGAAAACGTGCATCTGGTAACCCAAAATTCAAATATGGTCCTAAATGCATTTAAGGGTCATTCTGATATTAATGCCCGCTATGGAAACACCCTACTACGGCCCTCTCTCTGTCGGGGGCGACCTGAGTGCATTATGGACACTTTGAAATTTCACGATGGATACTGATTGCTATACAAGCGGTAACCCAAAAACACAAATATGGTCATAAATGCATTTAACGGTCATTCTGATTTTAATGCCCGCTATAGGAGCACCCTACTACGGCCCTCTTTCACTCAGGGCCGTCCTGGGTGCTTTATGGACTGTTTGACAAGTGCTGGAGGAGGAAATAGAGCCGTGCACCTGGTGATTGAAACCGTGCATCTGGTAACCCAAAAACACAAATATGGTCATAAATGCATTTAACGGTCATTCTGATTTTAATGCCCGCTATAGGAGCACCCTACTACGGCCCTCTTTCACTCAGGGCCGTCCTGGGTGCTTTATGGACTGTTTGACAAGTGCTGGAGGAGGAAATAGAGCCGTGCACCTGGTGATTGAAACCGTGCACCTGGTGATTGAAAACGTGCATCTGGTAACCCAAAAATTCAAATATGGTCCTAAATGCATTTAAGGGTCATTCTGATATTAATGCCCGCTATGGAAACACCCTACTACGGCCCTCTCTCTGTCGGGGGCGACCTGAGTGCATTATGGACACTTTGAAATTTCACGATGGATACTGATTGCTATACAAGCGGTAACCCAAAAAACAAATATGGTCATAAATGCATTTAACGGTCATTCTGATTTTAATGCCCGCTATAGGAGCACCCTACTACGGCCCTCTTTCACTCAGGGCCGTCCTGGGTGCTTTATGGACTGTTTGACAAGTGCTGGAGGAGGAAATAGAGCCGTGCCTGGTGATTGAAACCGTGCATCTGGTAACCCAAAAAACACAAATATGGTCATAAATGCATTTAACGGTCATTCTGATTTTAATGCCCGCTATAGGAGCACCCTACTACGGCCCTCTTTCACTCAGGGCCGTCCTGGGTGCTTTATGGACTGTTTGACAAGTGCTGGAGGAGGAAATAGAGCCGTGCACCTGGTGATTGAAACCGTGCATCTGGTAACCCAAAAACACAAATATGGTCATAAATGCATTTAACGGTCATTCTGATTTTAATGCCCGCTATAGGAGCACCCTACTACGGCCCTCTTTCACTCAGGGCCGTCCTGGGTGCTTTATGGACTGTTTGACAAGTGCTGGAGGAGGAAATAGAGCCGTGCACCTGGTGATTGAAACCGTGCACCTGGTGATTGAAAACGTGCATCTGGTAACCCAAAATTCAAATATGGTCCTAAATGCATTTAAGGGTCATTCTGATATTAATGCCCGCTATGGAAACACCCTACTACGGCCCTCTCTCTGTCGGGGGCGACCTGAGTGCATTATGGACACTTTGAAATTTCACGATGGATACTGATTGCTATACAAGCGGTAACCCAAAAACACAAATATGGTCATAAATGCATTTAACGGTCATTCTGATTTTAATGCCCGCTATAGGAGCACCCTACTACGGCCCTCTTTCACTCAGGGCCGTCCTGGGTGCTTTATGGACTGTTTGACAAGTGCTGGAGGAGGAAATAGAGCCGTGCACCTGGTGATTGAAACCGTGCATCTGGTAACCCAAAAACACAAATATGGTCATAAATGCATTTAACGGTCATTCTGATTTTAATGCCCGCTATAGGAGCACCCTACTACGGCCCTCTTTCACTCAGGGCCGTCCTGGGTGCTTTATGGACTGTTTGACAAGTGCTGGAGGAGGAAATAGAGCCGTGCACCTGGTGATTGAAACGTGCACCTGGTGATTGAAAACGTGCATCTGGTAACCCAAAAATTCAAATATGGTCTAAATGCATTTAAGGGTCATTCTGATATTAATGCCCGCTATGGAAACACCCTACTACGGCCCTCTCTCTGTCGGGGCGACCTGAGTGCATTATGGACACTTTGAAATTTCACGATGGATACTGATTGCTATACAAGCGGTAACCCAAAAACACAAATATGGTCATAAATGCATTTAACGGTCATTCTGATTTTAATGCCCGCTATAGGAGCACCCTACTACGGCCCTCTTTCACTCAGGGCCGTCCTGGGTGCTTTATGGACTGTTTGACAAGTGCTGGAGGAGGAAATAGAGCCGTGCACCTGGTGATTGAAACCGTGCATCTGGTAACCCAAAAACAAAATTCAAATATGGTCCTAAATGCATTTAAGGGTCATTCTGATATTAATGCCCGCTATGGAAACACCCTACTACGGCCCTCTCTCTGTCGGGGGCGACCTGAGTGCATTATGGACACTTTGAAATTCACGATGGATACTGATTGCTATACAAGCGGTAACCCAAAAACACAAATATGGTCATAAATGCATTTAACGGTCATTCTGATTTTAATGCCCGCTATAGGAGCACCCTACTACGGCCCTCTTTCACTCAGGGCCGTCCTGGGTGCTTTATGGACTGTTTGACAAGTGCTGGAGGAGGAAATAGAGCCGTGCACCTGGTGATTGAAACCGTGCATCTGGTAACCCAAAACACAAATATGGTCATAAATGCATTTAACGGTCATTCTGATTTTAATGCCCGCTATAGGAGCACCCTACTACGGCCCTCTTTCACTCAGGGCCGTCCTGGGTGCTTTATGGACTGTTTGACAAGTGCTGGAGGAGGAAATAGAGCCGTGCACCTGGTGATTGAAACCGTGCACCTGGTGATTGAAAACGTGCATCTGGTAACCCAAAAATTCAAATATGGTCCTAAATGCATTTAAGGGTCATTCTGATATTAATGCCCGCTATGGAAACACCCTACTACGGCCCTCTCTCTGTCGGGGGCGACCTGAGTGCATTATGGACACTTTGAAATTTCACGATGGATACTGATTGCTATACAAGCGGTAACCAAAAAACACAAATATGGTCATAAATGCATTTAACGGTCATTCTGATTTTAATGCCCGCTATAGGAGCACCCTACTACGGCCCTCTTTCACTCAGGGCCGTCCTGGGTGCTTTATGGACTGTTTGACAAGTGCTGGAGGAGGAAATAGAGCCGTGCACCTGGTGATTGAAACCGTGCATCTGGTAACCCAAAAACACAAATATGGTCATAAATGCATTTAACGGTCATTCTGATTTTAATGCCCGCTATAGGAGCACCCTACTACGGCCCTCTTTCACTCAGGGCCGTCCTGGGTGCTTTATGGACTGTTTGACAAGTGCTGGAGGAGGAAATAGAGCCGTGCACCTGGTGATTGAAACCGTGCACCTGGTGATTGAAAACGTGCTCTGGTAACCCAAAAATTCAAATATGGTCCTAAATGCATTTAAGGGTCATTCTGATATTAATGCCCGCTATGGAAACACCCTACTACGGCCCTCTCTCTGTCGGGGGCGACCTGAGTGCATTATGGACACTTTGAAATTTCACGATGGATACTGATTGCTATACAAGCGGTAACCCAAAAACACAAATATGGTCATAAATGCATTTAACGGTCATTCTGATTTTAATGCCCGCTATAGGAGCACCCTACTACGGCCCTCTTTCACTCAGGGCCGTCCTGGGTGCTTTATGGACTGTTTGACAAGTGCTGGAGGAGGAAATAGAGCCGTGCACCTGGTGATTGAAACCGTGCATCTGGTAACCCAAAAACACAAATATGGTCATAAATGCATTTAACGGTCATTCTGATTTTAATGCCCGCTATAGGAGCACCCTACTACGGCCCTCTTTCACTCAGGGCCGTCCTGGGTGCTTTATGGACTGTTTGACAAGTGCTGGAGGAGGAAATAGAGCCGTGCACCTGGTGATTGAAACCGTGCATCTGGTAACCCAAAAACACAAATATGGTCATAAATGCATTTAACGGTCATTCTGATTTTAATGCCCGCTATAGGAGCACCCTACTACGGCCCTCTTTCACTCAGGGCCGTCCTGGGTGCTTTATGGACTGTTTGACAAGTGCTGGAGGAGGAAATAGAGCCGTGCACCTGGTGATTGAAACCGTGCACCTGGTGATTGAAAACGTGCATCTGGTAACCCAAAAATTCAAATATGGTCCTAAATGCATTTAAGGGTCATTCTGATATTAATGCCCGCTATGGAAACACCCTACTACGGCCCTCTCTCTGTCGGGGGCGACCTGAGTGCATTATGGACACTTTGAAATTTCACGATGGATACTGGATTGCTATACAAGCGGTAACCCAAAAACACAAAATGGTCATAAATGCATTTAACGGTCATTCTGATTTTAATGCCCGCTATAGGAGCACCCTACTACGGCCCTCTTTCACTCAGGGCCGTCCTGGGTGCTTATGGACTGTTTGACAAGTGCTGGAGGAGGAAATAGAGCCGTGCACCTGGTGATTGAAACCGTGCATCTGGTAACCCAAAAACACAAATATGGTCATAAATGCATTTAACGGTCATTCTGATTTTAATGCCCGCTATAGGAGCACCCTACTACGGCCCTCTTTCACTCAGGGCCGTCCTGGGTGCTTTATGGACTGTTTGACAAGTGCTGGAGGAGGAAATAGAGCCGTGCACCTGGTGATTGAAACCGTGCATCTGGTAACCCAAAAACACAAATATGGTCATAAATGCATTTAACGGTCATTCTGATTTTAATGCCCGCTATAGGAGCACCCTACTACGGCCCTCTTTCACTCAGGGCCGTCCTGGGTGCTTTATGGACTGTTTGACAAGTGCTGGAGGAGGAAATAGAGCCGTGCACCTGGTGATTGAAACCGTGCACCTGGTGATTGAAAACGTGCATCTGGTAACCCAAAAATTCAAATATGGTCCTAAATGCATTTAAGGGTCATTCTGATATTAATGCCCGCTATGGAAACACCCTACTACGGCCCTCTCTCTGTCGGGGGCGACCTGAGTGCATTATGGACACTTTGAAATTTCACGATGGATACTGATTGCTATACAAGCGGTAACCCAAAAACACAAATATGGTCATAAATGCATTTAACGGTCATTCTGATTTTAATGCCCGCTATAGGAGCACCCTACTACGGCCCTCTTTCACTCAGGGCCGTCCTGGGTGCTTTATGGACTGTTTGACAAGTGCTGGAGGAGGAAATAGAGCCGTGCACCTGGTGATTGAAACCGTGCATCTGGTAACCCAAAAACACAAATATGGTCATAAATGCATTTAACGGTCATTCTGATTTTAATGCCCGCTATAGGAGCACCCTACTACGGCCCTCTTTCACTCAGGGCCGTCCTGGGTGCTTTATGGACTGTTTGACAAGTGCTGGAGGAGGAAATAGAGCCGTGCACCTGGTGATTGAAACCGTGCACCTGGTGATTGAAAACGTGCATCTGGTAACCCAAAAATTCAAATATGGTCCTAAATGCATTTAAGGGTCATTCTGATATTAATGCCCGCTATGGAAACACCCTACTACGGCCCTCTCTCTGTCGGGGGCGACCTGAGTGCATTATGGACACTTTGAAATTTCACGATGGATACTGATTGCTATACAAGCGGTAACCCAAAAACACAAATATGGTCATAAATGCATTTAACGGTCATTCTGATTTTAATGCCCGCTATAGGAGCACCCTACTACGGCCTCTTTCACTCAGGCCGTCCTGGGTGCTTTATGGACTGTTTGACAAGTGCTGGAGGAGGAAATAGAGCCGTGCACCTGGTGATTGAAACCGTGCATCTGGTAACCCAAAAACACAAATATGGTCATAAATGCATTTAACGGTCATTCTGATTTTAATGCCCGCTATAGGAGCACCCTACTACGGCCCTCTTTCACTCAGGGCCGTCCTGGGTGCTTTATGGACTGTTTGACAAGTGCTGGAGGAGGAAATAGAGCCGTGCACCTGGTGATTGAAACCGTGCATCTGGTAACCCAAAAACACAAATATGGTCATAAATGCATTTAACGGTCATTCTGATTTTAATGCCCGCTATAGGAGCACCCTACTACGGCCCTCTTTCACTCAGGGCCGTCCTGGGTGCTTTATGGACTGTTTGACAAGTGCTGGAGGAGGAAATAGAGCCGTGCACCTGGTGATTGAAACCGTGCACCTGGTGATTGAAAACGTGCATCTGGTAACCAAAAATTCAAATATGGTCCTAAATGCATTTAAGGGTCATTCTGATATTAATGCCCGCTATGGAAACACCCTACTACGGCCCTCTCTCTGTCGGGGGCGACCTGAGTGCATTATGGACACTTTGAAATTTCACGATGGATACTGATTGCTATACAAGCGGTAACCCAAAAACACAAATATGGTCATAAATGCATTTAACGGTCATTCTGATTTTAATGCCCGCTATAGGAGCACCCTACTACGGCCCTCTTTCACTCAGGGCCGTCCTGGGTGCTTTATGGACTGTTTGACAAGTGCTGGAGGAGGAAATAGAGCCGTGCACCTGGTGATTGAAACCGTGCATCTGGTAACCCAAAAACACAAATATGGTCATAAATGCATTTAACGGTCATTCTGATTTTAATGCCCGCTATAGGAGCACCCTACTACGGCCCTCTTTCACTCAGGGCCGTCCTGGGTGCTTTATGGACTGTTTGACAAGTGCTGGAGGAGGAAATAGAGCCGTGCACCTGGTGATTGAAACCGTGCATCTGGTAACCAAAAACACAAATATGGTCATAAATGCATTTAACGGTCATTCTGATTTTAATGCCCGCTATAGGAGCACCCTACTACGGCCCTCTTTCACTCAGGGCCGTCCTGGGTGCTTTATGGACTGTTTGACAAGTGCTGGAGGAGGAAATAGAGCCGTGCACCTGGTGATTGAAACCGTGCACCTGGTGATTGAAAACGTGCATCTGGTAACCCAAAAATTCAAATATGGTCCTAAATGCATTTAAGGGTCATTCTGATATTAATGCCCGCTATGGAAACACCCTACTACGGCCCTCTCTCTGTCGGGGGCGACCTGAGTGCATTATGGACACTTTGAAATTTCACGATGGATACTGATTGCTATACAAGCGGTAACCCAAAAACACAAATATGGTCATAAATGCATTTAACGGTCATTCTGATTTTAATGCCCGCTATAGGAGCACCCTACTACGGCCCTCTTTCACTCAGGGCCGTCCTGGTGCTTTATGGACTGTTTGACAAGTGCTGGAGGAGGAAATAGAGCCGTGCACCTGGTGATTGAAACCGTGCACCGTGCATCTGGTAACCCAAAAACACAAATATGGTCATAAATGCATTTAACGGTCATTCTGATTTTAATGCCCGCTATAGGAGCACCCTACTACGGCCCTCTTTCACTCAGGGCCGTCCTGGGTGCTTTATGGACTGTTTGACAAGTGCTGGAGGAGGAAATAGAGCCGTGCACCTGGTGATTGAAACCGTGCATCTGGTAACCCAAAAACACAAATATGGTCATAAATGCATTTAACGGTCATTCTGATTTTAATGCCCGCTATAGGAGCACCCTACTACGGCCCTCTTTCACTCAGGGCCGTCCTGGGTGCTTTATGGACTGTTTGACAAGTGCTGGAGGAGGAAATAGAGCCGTGCACCTGGTGATTGAAACCGTGCACCTGGTGATTGAAAACGTGCATCTGGTAACCCAAAAATTCAAATATGGTCCTAAATGCATTTAAGGGTCATTCTGATATTAATGCCCGCTATGGAAACACCCTACTACGGCCCTCTCTCTGTCGGGGGCGACCTGAGTGCATTATGGACACTTTGAAATTTCACGATGGATACTGATTGCTATACAAGCGGTAACCCAAAAACACAAATATGGTCATAAATGCATTTAACGGTCATTCTGATTTTAATGCCCGCTATAGGAGCACCCTACTACGGCCCTCTTTCACTCAGGGCCGTCCTGGGTGCTTTATGGACTGTTTGACAAGTGCTGGAGGAGGAAATAGAGCCGTGCACCTGGTGTGATTGAAACCGTGCATCTGGTAACCCAAAAACACAAATATGGTCATAAATGCATTTAACGGTCATTCTGATTTTAATGCCCGCTATAGGAGCACCCTACTACGGCCCTCTTTCACTCAGGGCCGTCCTGGGTGCTTTATGGACTGTTTGACAAGTGCTGGAGGAGGAAATAGAGCCGTGCACCTGGTGATTGAAACCGTGCATCTGGTAACCCAAAAACACAAATATGGTCATAAATGCATTTAACGGTCATTCTGATTTTAATGCCCGCTATAGGAGCACCCTACTACGGCCCTCTTTCACTCAGGGCCGTCCTGGGTGCTTTATGGACTGTTTGACAAGTGCTGGAGGAGGAAATAGAGCCGTGCACCTGGTGATTGAAACCGTGCACCTGGTGATTGAAAACGTGCATCTGGTAACCCAAAAATTCAAATATGGTCCTAAATGCATTTAAGGGTCATTCTGATATTAATGCCCGCTATGGAAACACCCTACTACGGCCCTCTCTCTGTCGGGGGCGACCTGAGTGCATTATGGACACTTTGAAATTTCACGATGGATACTGATTGCTATACAAGCGGTAACCCAAAAACACAAATATGGTCATAAATGCATTTAACGGTCATTCTGATTTTAATGCCCGCTATAGGAGCACCCTACTACGGCCCTCTTTCACTCAGGGCCGTCCTGGGTGCTTTATGGACTGTTTGACAAGTGCTGGAGGAGGAAATAGAGCCGTGCACCTGGTGATTGAAACCGTGCATCTGGTAACCCAAAAACACAAATATGGTCATAAATGCATTTAACGGTCATTCTGATTTTAATGCCCGCTATAGGAGCACCCTACTACGGCCCTCTTTCACTCAGGGCCGTCCTGGGTGCTTTATGGACTGTTTGACAAGTGCTGGAGGAGGAAATAGAGCCGTGCACCTGGTGATTGAAACCGTGCATCTGGTAACCCAAAAACACAAATATGGTCATAAATGCATTTAACGGTCATTCTGATTTTAATGCCCGCTATAGGAGCACCCTACTACGGCCCTCTTTCACTCAGGGCCGTCCTGGGTGCTTTATGGACTGTTTGACAAGTGCTGGAGGAGGAAATAGAGCCGTGCACCTGGTGATTGAAACCGTGCACCTGGTGATTGAAAACGTGCATCTGGTAACCCAAAAATTCAAATATGGTCCTAAATGCATTTAAGGGTCATTCTGATATTAATGCCCGCTATGGAAACACCCTACTACGGCCCTCTCTCTGTCGGGGGCGACCTGAGTGCATTATGGACACTTTGAAATTTCACGATGGATACTGATTGCTATACAAGCGGTAACCCAAAAACACAAATATGGTCATAAATGCATTTAACGGTCATTCTGATTTTAATGCCCGCTATAGGAGCACCCTACTACGGCCCTCTTTCACTCAGGGCCGTCCTGGGTGCTTTATGGACTGTTTGACAAGTGCTGGAGGAGGAAATAGAGCCGTGCACCTGGTGATTGAAACCGTGCATCTGGTAACCCAAAAACACAAATATGGTCATAAATGCATTTAACGGTCATTCTGATTTTAATGCCCGCTATAGGAGCACCCTACTACGGCCCTCTTTCACTCAGGGCCGTCCTGGGTGCTTTATGGACTGTTTGACAAGTGCTGGAGGAGGAAATAGAGCCGTGCACCTGGTGATTGAAACCGTGCACCTGGTGATTGAAAACGTGCATCTGGTAACCCAAAAATTCAAATATGGTCCTAAATGCATTTAAGGGTCATTCTGATATTAATGCCCGCTATGGAAACACCCTACTACGGCCCTCTCTCTGTCGGGGGCGACCTGAGTGCATTATGGACACTTTGAAATTTCACGATGGATACTGATTGCTATACAAGCGGTAACCCAAAAACACAAATATGGTCATAAATGCATTTAACGGTCATTCTGATTTTAATGCCCGCTATAGGAGCACCCTACTACGGCCCTCTTTCACTCAGGGCCGTCCTGGGTGCTTTATGGACTGTTTGACAAGTGCTGGAGGAGGAAATAGAGCCGTGCACCTGGTGATTGAAACCGTGCATCTGGTAACCCAAAAACACAAATATGGTCATAAATGCATTTAACGGTCATTCTGATTTTAATGCCCGCTATAGGAGCACCCTACTACGGCCCTCTTTCACTCAGGGCCGTCCTGGGTGCTTTATGGACTGTTTGACAAGTGCTGGAGGAGGAAATAGAGCCGTGCACCTGGTGATTGAAACCGTGCACCTGGTGATTGAAAACGTGCATCTGGTAACCCAAAAATTCAAATATGGTCCTAAATGCATTTAAGGGTCATTCTGATATTAATGCCCGCTATGGAAACACCCTACTACGGCCCTCTCTCTGTCGGGGGCGACCTGAGTGCATTATGGACACTTTGAAATTTCACGATGGATACTGATTGCTATACAAGCGGTAACCCAAAAACACAAATATGGTCATAAATGCATTTAACGGTCATTCTGATTTTAATGCCCGCTATAGGAGCACCCTACTACGGCCCTCTTTCACTCAGGGCCGTCCTGGGTGCTTTATGGACTGTTTGACAAGTGCTGGAGGAGGAAATAGAGCCGTGCACCTGGTGATTGAAAACGTGCATCTGGTAACCCAAAAACACAAATATGGTCATAAATGCATTTAACGGTCATTCTGATTTTAATGCCCGCTATAGGAGCACCCTACTACGGCCCTCTTTCACTCAGGGCCGTCCTGGGTGCTTTATGGACTGTTTGACAAGTGCTGGAGGAGGAAATAGAGCCGTGCACCTGGTGATTGAAACCGTGCATCTGGTAACCCAAAAACACAAATATGGTCATAAATGCATTTAACGGTCATTCTGATTTTAATGCCCGCTATAGGAGCACCCTACTACGGCCCTCTTTCACTCAGGGCCGTCCTGGGTGCTTTATGGACTGTTTGACAAGTGCTGGAGGAGGAAATAGAGCCGTGCACCTGGTGATTGAAACGTGCATCTGGTAACCAAAAACACAAATATGGTCATAAATGCATTTAACGGTCATTCTGATTTTAATGCCCGCTATAGGAGCACCCTACTACGGCCCTCTTTCACTCAGGGCCGTCCTGGGTGCTTTATGGACTGTTTGACAAGTGCTGGAGGAGGAAATAGAGCCGTGCACCTGGTGATTGAAACCGTGCACCTGGTGATTGAAAACGTGCATCTGGTAACCCAAAAATTCAAATATGGTCCTAAATGCATTTAAGGGTCATTCTGATATTAATGCCCGCTATGGAAACACCCTACTACGGCCCTCTCTCTGTCGGGGGCGACCTGAGTGCATTATGGACACTTTGAAATTTCACGATGGATACTGATTGCTATACAAGCGGTAACCCAAAAACACAAATATGGTCATAAATGCATTTAACGGTCATTCTGATTTTAATGCCCGCTATAGGAGCACCCTACTACGGCCCTCTTTCACTCAGGGCCGTCCTGGGTGCTTTATGGACTGTTTGACAAGTGCTGGAGGAGGAAATAGAGCCGTGCACCTGGTGATTGAAACCGTGCATCTGGTAACCCAAAAACACAAATATGGTCATAAATGCATTTAACGGTCATTCTGATTTTAATGCCCGCTATAGGAGCACCCTACTACGGCCCTCTTTCACTCAGGGCCGTCCTGGGTGCTTTATGGACTGTTTGACAAGTGCTGGAGGAGGAAATAGAGCCGTGCACCTGGTGATTGAAACCGTGCACCTGGTGATTGAAAACGTGCATCTGGTAACCCAAAAATTCAAATATGGTCCTAAATGCATTTAAGGGTCATTCTGATATTAATGCCCGCTATGGAAACACCCTACTACGGCCCTCTCTCTGTCGGGGGCGACCTGAGTGCATTATGGACACTTTGAAATTTCACGATGGATACTGATTGCTATACAAGCGGTAACCCAAAAACACAAATATGGTCATAAATGCATTTAACGGTCATTCTGATTTTAATGCCCGCTATAGGAGCACCCTACTACGGCCCTCTTTCACTCAGGGCCGTCCTGGGTGCTTTATGGACTGTTTGACAAGTGCTGGAGGAGGAAATAGAGCCGTGCACCTGGTGATTGAAACCGTGCATCTGGTAACCCAAAAACACAAATATGGTCATAAATGCATTTAACGGTCATTCTGATTTTAATGCCCGCTATAGGAGCACCCTACTACGGCCCTCTTTCACTCAGGGCCGTCCTGGGTGCTTTATGGACTGTTTGACAAGTGCTGGAGGAGGAAATAGAGCCGTGCACCTGGTGATTGAAACCGTGCATCTGGTAACCCAAAAACACAAATATGGTCATAAATGCATTTAACGGTCATTCTGATTTTAATGCCCGCTATAGGAGCACCCTACTACGGCCCTCTTTCACTCAGGGCCGTCCTGGGTGCTTTATGGACTGTTTGACAAGTGCTGGAGGAGGAAATAGAGCCGTGCACCTGGTGATTGAAACCGTGCACCTGGTGATTGAAAACGTGCATCTGGTAACCCAAAAATTCAAATATGGTCCTAAATGCATTTAAGGGTCATTCTGATATTAATGCCCGCTATGGAAACACCCTACTACGGCCCTCTCTCTGTCGGGGGCGACCTGAGTGCATTATGGACACTTTGAAATTTCACGATGGATACTGATTGCTATACAAGCGGTAACCCAAAAACACAAATATGGTCATAAATGCATTTAACGGTCATTCTGATTTTAATGCCCGCTATAGGAGCACCCTACTACGGCCCTCTTTCACTCAGGGCCGTCCTGGGTGCTTTATGGACTGTTTGACAAGTGCTGGAGGAGGAAATAGAGCCGTGCACCTGGTGATTGAAACCGTGCATCTGGTAACCCAAAAACACAAATATGGTCATAAATGCATTTAACGGTCATTCTGATTTTAATGCCCGCTATAGGAGCACCCTACTACGGCCCTCTTTCACTCAGGGCCGTCCTGGGTGCTTTATGGACTGTTTGACAAGTGCTGGAGGAGGAAATAGAGCCGTGCACCTGGTGATTGAAACCGTGCATCTGGTAACCCAAAAACACAAATATGGTCATAAATGCATTTAACGGTCATTCTGATTTTAATGCCCGCTATAGGAGCACCCTACTACGGCCCTCTTTCACTCAGGGCCGTCCTGGGTGCTTTATGGACTGTTTGACAAGTGCTGGAGGAGGAAATAGAGCCGTGCACCTGGTGATTGAAACCGTGCACCTGGTGATTGAAAACGTGCATCTGGTAACCCAAAAATTCAAATATGGTCCTAAATGCATTTAAGGGTCATTCTGATATTAATGCCCGCTATGGAAACACCCTACTACGGCCCTCTCTCTGTCGGGGGCGACCTGAGTGCATTATGGACACTTTGAAATTTCACGATGGATACTGATTGCTATACAAGCGGTAACCCAAAAACACAAATATGGTCATAAATGCATTTAACGGTCATTCTGATTTTAATGCCCGCTATAGGAGCACCCTACTACGGCCCTCTTTCACTCAGGGCCGTCCTGGGTGCTTTATGGACTGTTTGACAAGTGCTGGAGGAGGAAATAGAGCCGTGCACCTGGTGATTGAAACCGTGCATCTGGTAACCCAAAAACACAAATATGGTCATAAATGCATTTAACGGTCATTCTGATTTTAATGCCCGCTATAGGAGCACCCTACTACGGCCCTCTTTCACTCAGGGCCGTCCTGGGTGCTTTATGGACTGTTTGACAAGTGCTGGAGGAGGAAATAGAGCCGTGCACCTGGTGATTGAAACCGTGCATCTGGTAACCCAAAAACACAAATATGGTCATAAATGCATTTAACGGTCATTCTGATTTTAATGCCCGCTATAGGAGCACCCTACTACGGCCCTCTTTCACTCAGGGCCGTCCTGGGTGCTTTATGGACTGTTTGACAAGTGCTGGAGGAGGAAATAGAGCCGTGCACCTGGTGATTGAAACCGTGCACCTGGTGATTGAAAACGTGCATCTGGTAACCCAAAAATTCAAATATGGTCCTAAATGCATTTAAGGGTCATTCTGATATTAATGCCCGCTATGGAAACACCCTACTACGGCCCTCTCTCTGTCGGGGGCGACCTGAGTGCATTATGGACACTTTGAAATTTCACGATGGATACTGATTGCTATACAAGCGGTAACCCAAAAACACAAATATGGTCATAAATGCATTTAACGGTCATTCTGATTTTAATGCCCGCTATAGGAGCACCCTACTACGGCCCTCTTTCACTCAGGGCCGTCCTGGGTGCTTTATGGACTGTTTGACAAGTGCTGGAGGAGGAAATAGAGCCGTGCACCTGGTGATTGAAACCGTGCATCTGGTAACCCAAAAACACAAATATGGTCATAAATGCATTTAACGGTCATTCTGATTTTAATGCCCGCTATAGGAGCACCCTACTACGGCCCTCTTTCACTCAGGGCCGTCCTGGGTGCTTTATGGACTGTTTGACAAGTGCTGGAGGAGGAAATAGAGCCGTGCACCTGGTGATTGAAACCGTGCACCTGGTGATTGAAAACGTGCATCTGGTAACCCAAAAATTCAAATATGGTCCTAAATGCATTTAAGGGTCATTCTGATATTAATGCCCGCTATGGAAACACCCTACTACGGCCCTCTCTCTGTCGGGGGCGACCTGAGTGCATTATGGACACTTTGAAATTTCACGATGGATACTGATTGCTATACAAGCGGTAACCCAAAAACACAAATATGGTCATAAATGCATTTAACGGTCATTCTGATTTTAATGCCCGCTATAGGAGCACCCTACTACGGCCCTCTTTCACTCAGGGCCGTCCTGGGTGCTTTATGGACTGTTTGACAAGTGCTGGAGGAGGAAATAGAGCCGTGCACCTGGTGATTGAAACCGTGCATCTGGTAACCCAAAAACACAAATATGGTCATAAATGCATTTAACGGTCATTCTGATTTTAATGCCCGCTATAGGAGCACCCTACTACGGCCCTCTTTCACTCAGGGCCGTCCTGGGTGCTTTATGGACTGTTTGACAAGTGCTGGAGGAGGAAATAGAGCCGTGCACCTGGTGATTGAAACCGTGCATCTGGTAACCCAAAAACACAAATATGGTCATAAATGCATTTAACGGTCATTCTGATTTTAATGCCCGCTATAGGAGCACCCTACTACGGCCCTCTTTCACTCAGGGCCGTCCTGGGTGCTTTATGGACTGTTTGACAAGTGCTGGAGGAGGAAATAGAGCCGTGCACCTGGTGATTGAAACCGTGCACCTGGTGATTGAAAACGTGCATCTGGTAACCCAAAAATTCAAATATGGTCCTAAATGCATTTAAGGGTCATTCTGATATTAATGCCCGCTATGGAAACACCCTACTACGGCCCTCTCTCTGTCGGGGGCGACCTGAGTGCATTATGGACACTTTGAAATTTCACGATGGATACTGATTGCTATACAAGCGGTAACCCAAAAACACAAATATGGTCATAAATGCATTTAACGGTCATTCTGATTTTAATGCCCGCTATAGGAGCACCCTACTACGGCCCTCTTTCACTCAGGGCCGTCCTGGGTGCTTTATGGACTGTTTGACAAGTGCTGGAGGAGGAAATAGAGCCGTGCACCTGGTGATTGAAACCGTGCATCTGGTAACCCAAAAACACAAATATGGTCATAAATGCATTTAACGGTCATTCTGATTTTAATGCCCGCTATAGGAGCACCCTACTACGGCCCTCTTTCACTCAGGGCCGTCCTGGGTGCTTTATGGACTGTTTGACAAGTGCTGGAGGAGGAAATAGAGCCGTGCACCTGGTGATTGAAACCGTGCATCTGGTAACCCAAAAACACAAATATGGTCATAAATGCATTTAACGGTCATTCTGATTTTAATGCCCGCTATAGGAGCACCCTACTACGGCCCTCTTTCACTCAGGGCCGTCCTGGGTGCTTTATGGACTGTTTGACAAGTGCTGGAGGAGGAAATAGAGCCGTGCACCTGGTGATTGAAACCGTGCACCTGGTGATTGAAAACGTGCATCTGGTAACCCAAAAATTCAAATATGGTCCTAAATGCATTTAAGGGTCATTCTGATATTAATGCCCGCTATGGAAACACCCTACTACGGCCCTCTCTCTGTCGGGGGCGACCTGAGTGCATTATGGACACTTTGAAATTTCACGATGGATACTGATTGCTATACAAGCGGTAACCCAAAAACACAAATATGGTCATAAATGCATTTAACGGTCATTCTGATTTTAATGCCCGCTATAGGAGCACCCTACTACGGCCCTCTTTCACTCAGGGCCGTCCTGGGTGCTTTATGGACTGTTTGACAAGTGCTGGAGGAGGAAATAGAGCCGTGCACCTGGTGATTGAAACCGTGCATCTGGTAACCCAAAAACACAAATATGGTCATAAATGCATTTAACGGTCATTCTGATTTTAATGCCCGCTATAGGAGCACCCTACTACGGCCCTCTTTCACTCAGGGCCGTCCTGGGTGCTTTATGGACTGTTTGACAAGTGCTGGAGGAGGAAATAGAGCCGTGCACCTGGTGATTGAAACCGTGCACCTGGTGATTGAAAACGTGCATCTGGTAACCCAAAAATTCAAATATGGTCCTAAATGCATTTAAGGGTCATTCTGATATTAATGCCCGCTATGGAAACACCCTACTACGGCCCTCTCTCTGTCGGGGGCGACCTGAGTGCATTATGGACACTTTGAAATTTCACGATGGATACTGATTGCTATACAAGCGGTAACCCAAAAACACAAATATGGTCATAAATGCATTTAACGGTCATTCTGATTTTAATGCCCGCTATAGGAGCACCCTACTACGGCCCTCTTTCACTCAGGGCCGTCCTGGGTGCTTTATGGACTGTTTGACAAGTGCTGGAGGAGGAAATAGAGCCGTGCACCTGGTGATTGAAACCGTGCATCTGGTAACCCAAAAACACAAATATGGTCATAAATGCATTTAACGGTCATTCTGATTTTAATGCCCGCTATAGGAGCACCCTACTACGGCCCTCTTTCACTCAGGGCCGTCCTGGGTGCTTTATGGACTGTTTGACAAGTGCTGGAGGAGGAAATAGAGCCGTGCACCTGGTGATTGAAACCGTGCATCTGGTAACCAAAAAACACAATATGGTCATAAATGCATTTAACGGTCATTCTGATTTTAATGCCCGCTATAGGAGCACCCTACTACGGCCCTCTTTCACTCAGGGCCGTCCTGGGTGCTTTATGGACTGTTTGACAAGTGCTGGAGGAGGAAATAGAGCCGTGCACCTGGTGATTGAAACCGTGCACCTGGTGATTGAAAACGTGCATCTGGTAACCCAAAAATTCAAATATGGTCCTAAATGCATTTAAGGGTCATTCTGATATTAATGCCCGCTATGGAAACACCCTACTACGGCCCTCTCTCTGTCGGGGGCGACCTGAGTGCATTATGGACACTTTGAAATTTCACGATGGATACTGATTGCTATACAAGCGGTAACCCAAAAACACAAATATGGTCATAAATGCATTTAACGGTCATTCTGATTTTAATGCCCGCTATAGGAGCACCCTACTACGGCCCTCTTTCACTCAGGGCCGTCCTGGGTGCTTTATGGACTGTTTGACAAGTGCTGGAGGAGGAAATAGAGCCGTGCACCTGGTGATTGAAACCGTGCATCTGGTAACCCAAAAACACAAATATGGTCATAAATGCATTTAACGGTCATTCTGATTTTAATGCCCGCTATAGGAGCACCCTACTACGGCCCTCTTTCACTCAGGGCCGTCCTGGGTGCTTTATGGACTGTTTGACAAGTGCTGGAGGAGGAAATAGAGCCGTGCACCTGGTGATTGAAACCGTGCACCTGGTGATTGAAAACGTGCATCTGGTAACCCAAAAATTCAAATATGGTCCTAAATGCATTTAAGGGTCATTCTGATATTAATGCCCGCTATGGAAACACCCTACTACGGCCCTCTCTCTGTCGGGGGCGACCTGAGTGCATTATGGACACTTTGAAATTTCACGATGGATACTGATTGCTATACAAGCGGTAACCCAAAAACACAAATATGGTCATAAATGCATTTAACGGTCATTCTGATTTTAATGCCCGCTATAGGAGCACCCTACTACGGCCCTCTTTCACTCAGGGCCGTCCTGGGTGCTTTATGGACTGTTTGACAAGTGCTGGAGGAGGAAATAGAGCCGTGCACCTGGTGATTGAAACCGTGCATCTGGTAACCCAAAACACAAATATGGTCATAAATGCATTTAACGGTCATTCTGATTTTAATGCCCGCTATAGGAGCACCCTACTACGGCCCTCTTTCACTCAGGGCCGTCCTGGGTGCTTTATGGACTGTTTGACAAGTGCTGGAGGAGGAAATAGAGCCGTGCACCTGGTGATTGAAAACCGTGCATCTGGTAACCCAAAAACACAAATATGGTCTAAATGCATTTAACGGTCATTCTGATTTTAATGCCCGCTATAGGAGCACCCTACTACGGCCCTCTTTCACTCAGGGCCGTCCTGGGTGCTTTATGGACTGTTTGACAAGTGCTGGAGGAGGAATAGAGCCGTGCACCTGGTGATTGAAACCGTGCACCTGGTGATTGAAAACGTGCATCTGGTAACCCAAAAATTCAAATATGGTCCTAAATGCATTTAAGGGTCATTCTGATATTAATGCCCGCTATGGAACACCCTACTACGGCCCTCTCTTGTCGGGGGCGACCTGGAGTGCATTATGGACACTTTGAAATTTCACGATGGATACTGATTG
>NW_022262381.1:65000-66412 GCF_002021735.2 Oncorhynchus kisutch | reverse complement strand
GCGTCTCCATGGTTTCCCTCTGTTGTCCAGGGAGTTTAATTTCTCTGACTGATTTGCCTTCGTTTTCCACCTGGAGGGACTCTATCGGCCGGCCTTTGCTGGTGTTCTGATGGATGTTCCCTCCCGACCCAAATGGATTTGCCTCTATCGGGGGAGCCCCTTTCGGAAACGTTTGTCCCCCTAATTTCGATACGCTCCAGCCGCGCAAAGTTCGTGCGAATTCGAGCCGAACTGTCTGACCAAGTGGCCCTTCATTGGTGTTCCGGTGCGGGGAGTGGCACACTCAGGCTGCGAAGCATGTGGTGTTGGTCATCCCGTAACGCATCGGCGCCAGAAGCACGTTTTCTCAAACCCTGCTTTAAACGTGGACCTACCTGGTTGACCCAAGCGGTTCTGTCCGAGGTCTGTGGTTCCTTTTGCCCCAGTTGATGGCGTTCCCGAATAGGCGCTCCGGCTAGACAAGAGACCTCTCGAGCGCGCCCCGGCACCTGTGGCTCCGGCCATGGGCAGTTCAGGGCCTCCCCGCTGGGCCCACGGTGGATGGTGCCAGGGCCTCCTCCCCTGACGGGATAGGACTGGTCCCTGGTTGTTGTTTGCTTAGTGTGCCCAGGTACAAACATCTAAGTTGTGAGTGGCTACCTGGTTGATCCTGCCAGTAGCATATGCTTGTCTCAAAGATTAAGCCATGCAAGTCTAAGTACACACGGCCGGTACAGTGAAACTGCGAATGGCTCATTAAATCAGTTATGGTTCCTTTGGATCGCTCAAACGTTACTTGGATAACTGTGGCAATTCTAGAGCTAATACAGGCAGGCCGAGTCGAAGAGAGGGCGCTACCCAAGTGGAAGTACATTTTAGTGGTGGAATGTACTAAAGGGCAGGTGAAGGTAAAGGTCGCTATCTCTGCGGGGTCAGTGCGGGTGAGGGTAAGGGAGTGGCCCTCTAGTAGGGCCTCCTCAGACCCAACCCGTGCGACACCTGACGGAGGTAGCTATTTTGCCGAAATCGGAGGGCCATCCAAGTGCTTCGAGCGGGCGACGGGGGATGGGTTCAGCCGAAGAGAGGGCGCTACCCAAGTCGAGTACATCCCAGGCAAGGGGATGAGAATAATAGAACGAAAGTCAAAGTGGATCCGTAGAATGTTATTGGGGCGGGGGAGGAAAGTGGAGAAAAAGTCGAAGAAGGCTTTAGATGAAGGCTCTCCCAACTCCTACCCTGCGTGACACCCGTAAAACGGTGACCCCAATAGGCAGCATACGGGGCAAGGAAGAAGGACTGGCGGAGTCTGAATGGGCCTTCCCAAGGCAGGCAAACTGAAGGATTGAATGGCCACTTCTGCGGGTGAACACCCCAACGGAGGTGGCCTTTTTGGACTTGGAATCGTGGTAGCGTATAAATGGATGGTTTGAATG
>NW_022262381.1:0-60000 GCF_002021735.2 Oncorhynchus kisutch | reverse complement strand
TACAAAGAGTTGGACATAGTGCAATTTCTGTGATTTATTTACCATCCATTTTGGGTTACCAGATGCACGTTTTCAATCACCAGGTGCACAACAATGTGTATCCATCAGAATAGTTTAAACAGTCCATAAAGCACTCAGGACGGGCGCCCATGGATAGAGGGCCATGGATAGATGCCCACTATCATAGTCCCATAGTGGGTATTAATATCAGAATGACCGACAAGTGCATTTAGGACAGTCTTTTTATTTTTAGGTTACCAGGTGCCTACCTTGAACCACCTTACGAGGTGACTACTTTAAATTAGGATATTATTTTTAGGTTACCAGTTGCACGTCTATTTATGTTTTAATGCCAAAATCGGTAATTTTCATAAAATGATTAAAAATACTTCCCGAGGGGCTAGAGGTCCCAAATTTCGTCTCATACCCTCTCTCTCAATGGGCAACAAGTAGAGCATGTCAAAAACAAATTGCCCTAACAGGCACCTATGTTTCCTGTAACATTCACTATTTTCCAAAAACTTAAAACACGATTTTCTATTCAAATTTTTTATACAAAAATGGTTTTAATTACATGTACATTATCGTCTATGTGTGCCCTTTAGTTAAAAAAAAACCCCATCCAGATTGGACTTGTACTTTTTGATTTATTCACGTTTTGGTGTTTCAGCATATAGCCCAAGATGGCGTCCAACAAAGGTCAAATAAGGTTTTGAGGCCAGATAGAGGCATATAACCTGGTTAGTGGTGTTTGGCCTTTAGGCTTGTATGTCCCTTCATCCCATGAGAGAGAGTTTAGCCTTTTAAGCCTCTCTGTGTCCTCTCATTCCCAGAAAAAGTCATTTTACCGGTTAGGTCAAATAAGGCCTTGAGGCCTGTTTGTGACCTCTGATGCCCAGATAGAGGCATATAACCTGGTTAGGGGTGTTTGGCCTTTAGGCCTGTATGTCCCTTCATCCCATGAGAGAGAGTTTAGCCTTTTAAGCCTCTCTGTGTCCTCTCATTCCCAGAAAAAGTCATTTTACCGGTTAGGTCAAATAAGGCCTTGAGGCCTGTTTGTGACCTCTGATGCCCAGATAGAGGCATATAACCTGGTTAGGGGTGTTTGGCCTTTAGGCCTGTATGTCCCTTCATCCCATGAGAGAGAGTTTAACTTTTTAAGCCTCTCTGTGTCTTCTTATTCATAATCTTTTAATTTTTGGGTTACCGCTTGTATAGCAATCAGTATCCATCGTGAAATTTCAAAGTGTCCATAATGCACTCAGGTCGCCCCCGACAGAGAGAGGGCCGTAGTAGGGTGTTTCCATAGCGGGCATTAATATCAGAATGACCCTTAAATGCATTTAGGACCATATTTGAATTTTTGGGTTACCAGATGCACGTTTTCAATCACCAGGTGCACGGTTTCAATCACCAGGTGCACGGCTCTATTTCCTCCTCCAGCACTTGTCAAACAGTCCATAAAGCACCCAGGACGGCCCTGAGTGAAAGAGGGCCGTAGTAGGGTGCTCCTATAGCGGGCATTAAAATCAGAATGACCGTTAAATGCATTTATGACCATATTTGTGTTTTTGGGTTACCGCTTGTATAGCAATCAGTATCCATCGTGAAATTTCAAAGTGTCCATAATGCACTCAGGTCGCCCCCGACAGAGAGAGGGCCGTAGTAGGGTGTTTCCATAGCGGGCATTAATATCAGAATGACCCTTAAATGCATTTAGGACCATATTTGAATTTTTGGGTTACCAGATGCACGTTTTCAATCACCAGGTGCACGGTTTCAATCACCAGGTGCACGGCTCTATTTCCTCCTCCAGCACTTGTCAAACAGTCCATAAAGCACCCAGGACGGCCCTGAGTGAAAGAGGGCCGTAGTAGGGTGCTCCTATAGCGGGCATTAAAATCAGAATGACCGTTAAATGCATTTATGACCATATTTGTGTTTTTGGGTTACCAGATGCACGGTTTCAATCACCAGGTGCACGGCTCTATTTCCTCCTCCAGCACTTGTCAAACAGTCCATAAAGCACCCAGGACGGCCCTGAGTGAAAGAGGGCCGTAGTAGGGTGCTCCTATAGCGGGCATTAAAATCAGAATGACCGTTAAATGCATTTATGACCATATTTGTGTTTTTGGGTTACCGCTTGTATAGCAATCAGTATCCATCGTGAAATTTCAAAGTGTCCATAATGCACTCAGGTCGCCCCCGACAGAGAGAGGGCCGTAGTAGGGTGTTTCCATAGCGGGCATTAATATCAGAATGACCCTTAAATGCATTTAGGACCATATTTGAATTTTTGGGTTACCAGATGCACGTTTTCAATCACCAGGTGCACGGTTTCAATCACCAGGTGCACGGCTCTATTTCCTCCTCCAGCACTTGTCAAACAGTCCATAAAGCACCCAGGACGGCCCTGAGTGAAAGAGGGCCGTAGTAGGGTGCTCCTATAGCGGGCATTAAAATCAGAATGACCGTTAAATGCATTTATGACCATATTTGTGTTTTTGGGTTACCAGATGCACGGTTTCAATCACCAGGTGCACGGCTCTATTTCCTCCTCCAGCACTTGTCAAACAGTCCATAAAGCACCCAGGACGGCCCTGAGTGAAAGAGGGCCGTAGTAGGGTGCTCCTATAGCGGGCATTAAAATCAGAATGACCGTTAAATGCATTTATGACCATATTTGTGTTTTTGGGTTACCGCTTGTATAGCAATCAGTATCCATCGTGAAATTTCAAAGTGTCCATAATGCACTCAGGTCGCCCCCGACAGAGAGAGGGCCGTAGTAGGGTGTTTCCATAGCGGGCATTAATATCAGAATGACCCTTAAATGCATTTAGGACCATATTTGAATTTTTGGGTTACCAGATGCACGTTTTCAATCACCAGGTGCACGGTTTCAATCACCAGGTGCACGGCTCTATTTCCTCCTCCAGCACTTGTCAAACAGTCCATAAAGCACCCAGGACGGCCCTGAGTGAAAGAGGGCCGTAGTAGGGTGCTCCTATAGCGGGCATTAAAATCAGAATGACCGTTAAATGCATTTATGACCATATTTGTGTTTTTGGGTTACCAGATG
This sequence comes from Oncorhynchus kisutch, assembly GCF_002021735.2. NCBI lineage: Eukaryota > Metazoa > Chordata > Actinopteri > Salmoniformes > Salmonidae > Oncorhynchus > Oncorhynchus kisutch. Next base: position 56,921 of record NW_022262381.1, on the reverse strand, counting down.
CACGGTTTCAATCACCAGGTGCACGGCTCTATTTCCTCCTCCAGCACTTGTCAAACAGTCCATAAAGCACCCAGGACGGCCCTGAGTGAAAGAGGGCCGTAGTAGGGTGCTCCTATAGCGGGCATTAAAATCAGAATGACCGTTAAATGCATTTATGACCATATTTGTGTTTTTGGGTTACCAGATGCACGGTTTCAATCACCAGGTGCACGGCTCTATTTCCTCCTCCAGCACTTGTCAAACAGTCCATAAAGCACCCAGGACGGCCCTGAGTGAAAGAGGGCCGTAGTAGGGTGCTCCTATAGCGGGCATTAAAATCAGAATGACCGTTAAATGCATTTATGACCATATTTGTGTTTTTGGGTTACCGCTTGTATAGCAATCAGTATCCATCGTGAAATTTCAAAGTGTCCATAATGCACTCAGGTCGCCCCCGACAGAGAGAGGGCCGTAGTAGGGTGTTTCCATAGCGGGCATTAATATCAGAATGACCCTTAAATGCATTTAGGACCATATTTGAATTTTTGGGTTACCAGATGCACGTTTTCAATCACCAGGTGCACGGTTTCAATCACCAGGTGCACGGCTCTATTTCCTCCTCCAGCACTTGTCAAACAGTCCATAAAGCACCCAGGACGGCCCTGAGTGAAAGAGGGCCGTAGTAGGGTGCTCCTATAGCGGGCATTAAAATCAGAATGACCGTTAAATGCATTTATGACCATATTTGTGTTTTTGGGTTACCAGATGCACGGTTTCAATCACCAGGTGCACGGCTCTATTTCCTCCTCCAGCACTTGTCAAACAGTCCATAAAGCACCCAGGACGGCCCTGAGTGAAAGAGGGCCGTAGTAGGGTGCTCCTATAGCGGGCATTAAAATCAGAATGACCGTTAAATGCATTTATGACCATATTTGTGTTTTTGGGTTACCGCTTGTATAGCAATCAGTATCCATCGTGAAATTTCAAAGTGTCCATAATGCACTCAGGTCGCCCCCGACAGAGAGAGGGCCGTAGTAGGGTGTTTCCATAGCGGGCATTAATATCAGAATGACCCTTAAATGCATTTAGGACCATATTTGAATTTTTGGGTTACCAGATGCACGTTTTCAATCACCAGGTGCACGGTTTCAATCACCAGGTGCACGGCTCTATTTCCTCCTCCAGCACTTGTCAAACAGTCCATAAAGCACCCAGGACGGCCCTGAGTGAAAGAGGGCCGTAGTAGGGTGCTCCTATAGCGGGCATTAAAATCAGAATGACCGTTAAATGCATTTATGACCATATTTGTGTTTTTGGGTTACCAGATGCACGGTTTCAATCACCAGGTGCACGGCTCTATTTCCTCCTCCAGCACTTGTCAAACAGTCCATAAAGCACCCAGGACGGCCCTGAGTGAAAGAGGGCCGTAGTAGGGTGCTCCTATAGCGGGCATTAAAATCAGAATGACCGTTAAATGCATTTATGACCATATTTGTGTTTTTGGGTTACCGCTTGTATAGCAATCAGTATCCATCGTGAAATTTCAAAGTGTCCATAATGCACTCAGGTCGCCCCCGACAGAGAGAGGGCCGTAGTAGGGTGTTTCCATAGCGGGCATTAATATCAGAATGACCCTTAAATGCATTTAGGACCATATTTGAATTTTTGGGTTACCAGATGCACGTTTTCAATCACCAGGTGCACGGTTTCAATCACCAGGTGCACGGCTCTATTTCCTCCTCCAGCACTTGTCAAACAGTCCATAAAGCACCCAGGACGGCCCTGAGTGAAAGAGGGCCGTAGTAGGGTGCTCCTATAGCGGGCATTAAAATCAGAATGACCGTTAAATGCATTTATGACCATATTTGTGTTTTTGGGTTACCAGATGCACGGTTTCAATCACCAGGTGCACGGCTCTATTTCCTCCTCCAGCACTTGTCAAACAGTCCATAAAGCACCCAGGACGGCCCTGAGTGAAAGAGGGCCGTAGTAGGGTGCTCCTATAGCGGGCATTAAAATCAGAATGACCGTTAAATGCATTTATGACCATATTTGTGTTTTTGGGTTACCAGATGCACGGTTTCAATCACCAGGTGCACGGCTCTATTTCCTCCTCCAGCACTTGTCAAACAGTCCATAAAGCACCCAGGACGGCCCTGAGTGAAAGAGGGCCGTAGTAGGGTGCTCCTATAGCGGGCATTAAAATCAGAATGACCGTTAAATGCATTTATGACCATATTTGTGTTTTTGGGTTACCGCTTGTATAGCAATCAGTATCCATCGTGAAATTTCAAAGTGTCCATAATGCACTCAGGTCGCCCCCGACAGAGAGAGGGCCGTAGTAGGGTGTTTCCATAGCGGGCATTAATATCAGAATGACCCTTAAATGCATTTAGGACCATATTTGAATTTTTGGGTTACCAGATGCACGTTTTCAATCACCAGGTGCACGGTTTCAATCACCAGGTGCACGGCTCTATTTCCTCCTCCAGCACTTGTCAAACAGTCCATAAAGCACCCAGGACGGCCCTGAGTGAAAGAGGGCCGTAGTAGGGTGCTCCTATAGCGGGCATTAAAATCAGAATGACCGTTAAATGCATTTATGACCATATTTGTGTTTTTGGGTTACCAGATGCACGGTTTCAATCACCAGGTGCACGGCTCTATTTCCTCCTCCAGCACTTGTCAAACAGTCCATAAAGCACCCAGGACGGCCCTGAGTGAAAGAGGGCCGTAGTAGGGTGCTCCTATAGCGGGCATTAAAATCAGAATGACCGTTAAATGCATTTATGACCATATTTGTGTTTTTGGGTTACCGCTTGTATAGCAATCAGTATCCATCGTGAAATTTCAAAGTGTCCATAATGCACTCAGGTCGCCCCCGACAGAGAGAGGGCCGTAGTAGGGTGTTTCCATAGCGGGCATTAATATCAGAATGACCCTTAAATGCATTTAGGACCATATTTGAATTTTTGGGTTACCAGATGCACGTTTTCAATCACCAGGTGCACGGTTTCAATCACCAGGTGCACGGCTCTATTTCCTCCTCCAGCACTTGTCAAACAGTCCATAAAGCACCCAGGACGGCCCTGAGTGAAAGAGGGCCGTAGTAGGGTGCTCCTATAGCGGGCATTAAAATCAGAATGACCGTTAAATGCATTTATGACCATATTTGTGTTTTTGGGTTACCAGATGCACGGTTTCAATCACCAGGTGCACGGCTCTATTTCCTCCTCCAGCACTTGTCAAACAGTCCATAAAGCACCCAGGACGGCCCTGAGTGAAAGAGGGCCGTAGTAGGGTGCTCCTATAGCGGGCATTAAAATCAGAATGACCGTTAAATGCATTTATGACCATATTTGTGTTTTTGGGTTACCAGATGCACGGTTTCAATCACCAGGTGCACGGCTCTATTTCCTCCTCCAGCACTTGTCAAACAGTCCATAAAGCACCCAGGACGGCCCTGAGTGAAAGAGGGCCGTAGTAGGGTGCTCCTATAGCGGGCATTAAAATCAGAATGACCGTTAAATGCATTTATGACCATATTTGTGTTTTTGGGTTACCGCTTGTATAGCAATCAGTATCCATCGTGAAATTTCAAAGTGTCCATAATGCACTCAGGTCGCCCCCGACAGAGAGAGGGCCGTAGTAGGGTGTTTCCATAGCGGGCATTAATATCAGAATGACCCTTAAATGCATTTAGGACCATATTTGAATTTTTGGGTTACCAGATGCACGTTTTCAATCACCAGGTGCACGGTTTCAATCACCAGGTGCACGGCTCTATTTCCTCCTCCAGCACTTGTCAAACAGTCCATAAAGCACCCAGGACGGCCCTGAGTGAAAGAGGGCCGTAGTAGGGTGCTCCTATAGCGGGCATTAAAATCAGAATGACCGTTAAATGCATTTATGACCATATTTGTGTTTTTGGGTTACCAGATGCACGGTTTCAATCACCAGGTGCACGGCTCTATTTCCTCCTCCAGCACTTGTCAAACAGTCCATAAAGCACCCAGGACGGCCCTGAGTGAAAGAGGGCCGTAGTAGGGTGCTCCTATAGCGGGCATTAAAATCAGAATGACCGTTAAATGCATTTATGACCATATTTGTGTTTTTGGGTTACCGCTTGTATAGCAATCAGTATCCATCGTGAAATTTCAAAGTGTCCATAATGCACTCAGGTCGCCCCCGACAGAGAGAGGGCCGTAGTAGGGTGTTTCCATAGCGGGCATTAATATCAGAATGACCCTTAAATGCATTTAGGACCATATTTGAATTTTTGGGTTACCAGATGCACGTTTTCAATCACCAGGTGCACGGTTTCAATCACCAGGTGCACGGCTCTATTTCCTCCTCCAGCACTTGTCAAACAGTCCATAAAGCACCCAGGACGGCCCTGAGTGAAAGAGGGCCGTAGTAGGGTGCTCCTATAGCGGGCATTAAAATCAGAATGACCGTTAAATGCATTTATGACCATATTTGTGTTTTTGGGTTACCAGATGCACGGTTTCAATCACCAGGTGCACGGCTCTATTTCCTCCTCCAGCACTTGTCAAACAGTCCATAAAGCACCCAGGACGGCCCTGAGTGAAAGAGGGCCGTAGTAGGGTGCTCCTATAGCGGGCATTAAAATCAGAATGACCGTTAAATGCATTTATGACCATATTTGTGTTTTTGGGTTACCGCTTGTATAGCAATCAGTATCCATCGTGAAATTTCAAAGTGTCCATAATGCACTCAGGTCGCCCCCGACAGAGAGAGGGCCGTAGTAGGGTGTTTCCATAGCGGGCATTAATATCAGAATGACCCTTAAATGCATTTAGGACCATATTTGAATTTTTGGGTTACCAGATGCACGTTTTCAATCACCAGGTGCACGGTTTCAATCACCAGGTGCACGGCTCTATTTCCTCCTCCAGCACTTGTCAAACAGTCCATAAAGCACCCAGGACGGCCCTGAGTGAAAGAGGGCCGTAGTAGGGTGCTCCTATAGCGGGCATTAAAATCAGAATGACCGTTAAATGCATTTATGACCATATTTGTGTTTTTGGGTTACCAGATGCACGGTTTCAATCACCAGGTGCACGGCTCTATTTCCTCCTCCAGCACTTGTCAAACAGTCCATAAAGCACCCAGGACGGCCCTGAGTGAAAGAGGGCCGTAGTAGGGTGCTCCTATAGCGGGCATTAAAATCAGAATGACCGTTAAATGCATTTATGACCATATTTGTGTTTTTGGGTTACCGCTTGTATAGCAATCAGTATCCATCGTGAAATTTCAAAGTGTCCATAATGCACTCAGGTCGCCCCCGACAGAGAGAGGGCCGTAGTAGGGTGTTTCCATAGCGGGCATTAATATCAGAATGACCCTTAAATGCATTTAGGACCATATTTGAATTTTTGGGTTACCAGATGCACGTTTTCAATCACCAGGTGCACGGTTTCAATCACCAGGTGCACGGCTCTATTTCCTCCTCCAGCACTTGTCAAACAGTCCATAAAGCACCCAGGACGGCCCTGAGTGAAAGAGGGCCGTAGTAGGGTGCTCCTATAGCGGGCATTAAAATCAGAATGACCGTTAAATGCATTTATGACCATATTTGTGTTTTTGGGTTACCAGATGCACGGTTTCAATCACCAGGTGCACGGCTCTATTTCCTCCTCCAGCACTTGTCAAACAGTCCATAAAGCACCCAGGACGGCCCTGAGTGAAAGAGGGCCGTAGTAGGGTGCTCCTATAGCGGGCATTAAAATCAGAATGACCGTTAAATGCATTTATGACCATATTTGTGTTTTTGGGTTACCAGATGCACGGTTTCAATCACCAGGTGCACGGCTCTATTTCCTCCTCCAGCACTTGTCAAACAGTCCATAAAGCACCCAGGACGGCCCTGAGTGAAAGAGGGCCGTAGTAGGGTGCTCCTATAGCGGGCATTAAAATCAGAATGACCGTTAAATGCATTTATGACCATATTTGTGTTTTTGGGTTACCGCTTGTATAGCAATCAGTATCCATCGTGAAATTTCAAAGTGTCCATAATGCACTCAGGTCGCCCCCGACAGAGAGAGGGCCGTAGTAGGGTGTTTCCATAGCGGGCATTAATATCAGAATGACCCTTAAATGCATTTAGGACCATATTTGAATTTTTGGGTTACCAGATGCACGTTTTCAATCACCAGGTGCACGGTTTCAATCACCAGGTGCACGGCTCTATTTCCTCCTCCAGCACTTGTCAAACAGTCCATAAAGCACCCAGGACGGCCCTGAGTGAAAGAGGGCCGTAGTAGGGTGCTCCTATAGCGGGCATTAAAATCAGAATGACCGTTAAATGCATTTATGACCATATTTGTGTTTTTGGGTTACCGCTTGTATAGCAATCAGTATCCATCGTGAAATTTCAAAGTGTCCATAATGCACTCAGGTCGCCCCCGACAGAGAGAGGGCCGTAGTAGGGTGTTTCCATAGCGGGCATTAATATCAGAATGACCCTTAAATGCATTTAGGACCATATTTGAATTTTTGGGTTACCAGATGCACGTTTTCAATCACCAGGTGCACGGTTTCAATCACCAGGTGCACGGCTCTATTTCCTCCTCCAGCACTTGTCAAACAGTCCATAAAGCACCCAGGACGGCCCTGAGTGAAAGAGGGCCGTAGTAGGGTGCTCCTATAGCGGGCATTAAAATCAGAATGACCGTTAAATGCATTTATGACCATATTTGTGTTTTTGGGTTACCAGATGCACGGTTTCAATCACCAGGTGCACGGCTCTATTTCCTCCTCCAGCACTTGTCAAACAGTCCATAAAGCACCCAGGACGGCCCTGAGTGAAAGAGGGCCGTAGTAGGGTGCTCCTATAGCGGGCATTAAAATCAGAATGACCGTTAAATGCATTTATGACCATATTTGTGTTTTTGGGTTACCAGATGCACGGTTTCAATCACCAGGTGCACGGCTCTATTTCCTCCTCCAGCACTTGTCAAACAGTCCATAAAGCACCCAGGACGGCCCTGAGTGAAAGAGGGCCGTAGTAGGGTGCTCCTATAGCGGGCATTAAAATCAGAATGACCGTTAAATGCATTTATGACCATATTTGTGTTTTTGGGTTACCGCTTGTATAGCAATCAGTATCCATCGTGAAATTTCAAAGTGTCCATAATGCACTCAGGTCGCCCCCGACAGAGAGAGGGCCGTAGTAGGGTGTTTCCATAGCGGGCATTAATATCAGAATGACCCTTAAATGCATTTAGGACCATATTTGAATTTTTGGGTTACCAGATGCACGTTTTCAATCACCAGGTGCACGGTTTCAATCACCAGGTGCACGGCTCTATTTCCTCCTCCAGCACTTGTCAAACAGTCCATAAAGCACCCAGGACGGCCCTGAGTGAAAGAGGGCCGTAGTAGGGTGCTCCTATAGCGGGCATTAAAATCAGAATGACCGTTAAATGCATTTATGACCATATTTGTGTTTTTGGGTTACCAGATGCACGGTTTCAATCACCAGGTGCACGGCTCTATTTCCTCCTCCAGCACTTGTCAAACAGTCCATAAAGCACCCAGGACGGCCCTGAGTGAAAGAGGGCCGTAGTAGGGTGCTCCTATAGCGGGCATTAAAATCAGAATGACCGTTAAATGCATTTATGACCATATTTGTGTTTTTGGGTTACCGCTTGTATAGCAATCAGTATCCATCGTGAAATTTCAAAGTGTCCATAATGCACTCAGGTCGCCCCCGACAGAGAGAGGGCCGTAGTAGGGTGTTTCCATAGCGGGCATTAATATCAGAATGACCCTTAAATGCATTTAGGACCATATTTGAATTTTTGGGTTACCAGATGCACGTTTTCAATCACCAGGTGCACGGTTTCAATCACCAGGTGCACGGCTCTATTTCCTCCTCCAGCACTTGTCAAACAGTCCATAAAGCACCCAGGACGGCCCTGAGTGAAAGAGGGCCGTAGTAGGGTGCTCCTATAGCGGGCATTAAAATCAGAATGACCGTTAAATGCATTTATGACCATATTTGTGTTTTTGGGTTACCAGATGCACGGTTTCAATCACCAGGTGCACGGCTCTATTTCCTCCTCCAGCACTTGTCAAACAGTCCATAAAGCACCCAGGACGGCCCTGAGTGAAAGAGGGCCGTAGTAGGGTGCTCCTATAGCGGGCATTAAAATCAGAATGACCGTTAAATGCATTTATGACCATATTTGTGTTTTTGGGTTACCAGATGCACGGTTTCAATCACCAGGTGCACGGCTCTATTTCCTCCTCCAGCACTTGTCAAACAGTCCATAAAGCACCCAGGACGGCCCTGAGTGAAAGAGGGCCGTAGTAGGGTGCTCCTATAGCGGGCATTAAAATCAGAATGACCGTTAAATGCATTTATGACCATATTTGTGTTTTTGGGTTACCGCTTGTATAGCAATCAGTATCCATCGTGAAATTTCAAAGTGTCCATAATGCACTCAGGTCGCCCCCGACAGAGAGAGGGCCGTAGTAGGGTGTTTCCATAGCGGGCATTAATATCAGAATGACCCTTAAATGCATTTAGGACCATATTTGAATTTTTGGGTTACCAGATGCACGTTTTCAATCACCAGGTGCACGGTTTCAATCACCAGGTGCACGGCTCTATTTCCTCCTCCAGCACTTGTCAAACAGTCCATAAAGCACCCAGGACGGCCCTGAGTGAAAGAGGGCCGTAGTAGGGTGCTCCTATAGCGGGCATTAAAATCAGAATGACCGTTAAATGCATTTATGACCATATTTGTGTTTTTGGGTTACCAGATGCACGGTTTCAATCACCAGGTGCACGGCTCTATTTCCTCCTCCAGCACTTGTCAAACAGTCCATAAAGCACCCAGGACGGCCCTGAGTGAAAGAGGGCCGTAGTAGGGTGCTCCTATAGCGGGCATTAAAATCAGAATGACCGTTAAATGCATTTATGACCATATTTGTGTTTTTGGGTTACCGCTTGTATAGCAATCAGTATCCATCGTGAAATTTCAAAGTGTCCATAATGCACTCAGGTCGCCCCCGACAGAGAGAGGGCCGTAGTAGGGTGTTTCCATAGCGGGCATTAATATCAGAATGACCCTTAAATGCATTTAGGACCATATTTGAATTTTTGGGTTACCAGATGCACGTTTTCAATCACCAGGTGCACGGTTTCAATCACCAGGTGCACGGCTCTATTTCCTCCTCCAGCACTTGTCAAACAGTCCATAAAGCACCCAGGACGGCCCTGAGTGAAAGAGGGCCGTAGTAGGGTGCTCCTATAGCGGGCATTAAAATCAGAATGACCGTTAAATGCATTTATGACCATATTTGTGTTTTTGGGTTACCAGATGCACGGTTTCAATCACCAGGTGCACGGCTCTATTTCCTCCTCCAGCACTTGTCAAACAGTCCATAAAGCACCCAGGACGGCCCTGAGTGAAAGAGGGCCGTAGTAGGGTGCTCCTATAGCGGGCATTAAAATCAGAATGACCGTTAAATGCATTTATGACCATATTTGTGTTTTTGGGTTACCAGATGCACGGTTTCAATCACCAGGTGCACGGCTCTATTTCCTCCTCCAGCACTTGTCAAACAGTCCATAAAGCACCCAGGACGGCCCTGAGTGAAAGAGGGCCGTAGTAGGGTGCTCCTATAGCGGGCATTAAAATCAGAATGACCGTTAAATGCATTTATGACCATATTTGTGTTTTTGGGTTACCGCTTGTATAGCAATCAGTATCCATCGTGAAATTTCAAAGTGTCCATAATGCACTCAGGTCGCCCCCGACAGAGAGAGGGCCGTAGTAGGGTGTTTCCATAGCGGGCATTAATATCAGAATGACCCTTAAATGCATTTAGGACCATATTTGAATTTTTGGGTTACCAGATGCACGTTTTCAATCACCAGGTGCACGGTTTCAATCACCAGGTGCACGGCTCTATTTCCTCCTCCAGCACTTGTCAAACAGTCCATAAAGCACCCAGGACGGCCCTGAGTGAAAGAGGGCCGTAGTAGGGTGCTCCTATAGCGGGCATTAAAATCAGAATGACCGTTAAATGCATTTATGACCATATTTGTGTTTTTGGGTTACCAGATGCACGGTTTCAATCACCAGGTGCACGGCTCTATTTCCTCCTCCAGCACTTGTCAAACAGTCCATAAAGCACCCAGGACGGCCCTGAGTGAAAGAGGGCCGTAGTAGGGTGCTCCTATAGCGGGCATTAAAATCAGAATGACCGTTAAATGCATTTATGACCATATTTGTGTTTTTGGGTTACCGCTTGTATAGCAATCAGTATCCATCGTGAAATTTCAAAGTGTCCATAATGCACTCAGGTCGCCCCCGACAGAGAGAGGGCCGTAGTAGGGTGTTTCCATAGCGGGCATTAATATCAGAATGACCCTTAAATGCATTTAGGACCATATTTGAATTTTTGGGTTACCAGATGCACGTTTTCAATCACCAGGTGCACGGTTTCAATCACCAGGTGCACGGCTCTATTTCCTCCTCCAGCACTTGTCAAACAGTCCATAAAGCACCCAGGACGGCCCTGAGTGAAAGAGGGCCGTAGTAGGGTGCTCCTATAGCGGGCATTAAAATCAGAATGACCGTTAAATGCATTTATGACCATATTTGTGTTTTTGGGTTACCAGATGCACGGTTTCAATCACCAGGTGCACGGCTCTATTTCCTCCTCCAGCACTTGTCAAACAGTCCATAAAGCACCCAGGACGGCCCTGAGTGAAAGAGGGCCGTAGTAGGGTGCTCCTATAGCGGGCATTAAAATCAGAATGACCGTTAAATGCATTTATGACCATATTTGTGTTTTTGGGTTACCGCTTGTATAGCAATCAGTATCCATCGTGAAATTTCAAAGTGTCCATAATGCACTCAGGTCGCCCCCGACAGAGAGAGGGCCGTAGTAGGGTGTTTCCATAGCGGGCATTAATATCAGAATGACCCTTAAATGCATTTAGGACCATATTTGAATTTTTGGGTTACCAGATGCACGTTTTCAATCACCAGGTGCACGGTTTCAATCACCAGGTGCACGGCTCTATTTCCTCCTCCAGCACTTGTCAAACAGTCCATAAAGCACCCAGGACGGCCCTGAGTGAAAGAGGGCCGTAGTAGGGTGCTCCTATAGCGGGCATTAAAATCAGAATGACCGTTAAATGCATTTATGACCATATTTGTGTTTTTGGGTTACCAGATGCACGGTTTCAATCACCAGGTGCACGGCTCTATTTCCTCCTCCAGCACTTGTCAAACAGTCCATAAAGCACCCAGGACGGCCCTGAGTGAAAGAGGGCCGTAGTAGGGTGCTCCTATAGCGGGCATTAAAATCAGAATGACCGTTAAATGCATTTATGACCATATTTGTGTTTTTGGGTTACCAGATGCACGGTTTCAATCACCAGGTGCACGGCTCTATTTCCTCCTCCAGCACTTGTCAAACAGTCCATAAAGCACCCAGGACGGCCCTGAGTGAAAGAGGGCCGTAGTAGGGTGCTCCTATAGCGGGCATTAAAATCAGAATGACCGTTAAATGCATTTATGACCATATTTGTGTTTTTGGGTTACCGCTTGTATAGCAATCAGTATCCATCGTGAAATTTCAAAGTGTCCATAATGCACTCAGGTCGCCCCCGACAGAGAGAGGGCCGTAGTAGGGTGTTTCCATAGCGGGCATTAATATCAGAATGACCCTTAAATGCATTTAGGACCATATTTGAATTTTTGGGTTACCAGATGCACGTTTTCAATCACCAGGTGCACGGTTTCAATCACCAGGTGCACGGCTCTATTTCCTCCTCCAGCACTTGTCAAACAGTCCATAAAGCACCCAGGACGGCCCTGAGTGAAAGAGGGCCGTAGTAGGGTGCTCCTATAGCGGGCATTAAAATCAGAATGACCGTTAAATGCATTTATGACCATATTTGTGTTTTTGGGTTACCAGATGCACGGTTTCAATCACCAGGTGCACGGCTCTATTTCCTCCTCCAGCACTTGTCAAACAGTCCATAAAGCACCCAGGACGGCCCTGAGTGAAAGAGGGCCGTAGTAGGGTGCTCCTATAGCGGGCATTAAAATCAGAATGACCGTTAAATGCATTTATGACCATATTTGTGTTTTTGGGTTACCAGATGCACGGTTTCAATCACCAGGTGCACGGCTCTATTTCCTCCTCCAGCACTTGTCAAACAGTCCATAAAGCACCCAGGACGGCCCTGAGTGAAAGAGGGCCGTAGTAGGGTGCTCCTATAGCGGGCATTAAAATCAGAATGACCGTTAAATGCATTTATGACCATATTTGTGTTTTTGGGTTACCGCTTGTATAGCAATCAGTATCCATCGTGAAATTTCAAAGTGTCCATAATGCACTCAGGTCGCCCCCGACAGAGAGAGGGCCGTAGTAGGGTGTTTCCATAGCGGGCATTAATATCAGAATGACCCTTAAATGCATTTAGGACCATATTTGAATTTTTGGGTTACCAGATGCACGTTTTCAATCACCAGGTGCACGGTTTCAATCACCAGGTGCACGGCTCTATTTCCTCCTCCAGCACTTGTCAAACAGTCCATAAAGCACCCAGGACGGCCCTGAGTGAAAGAGGGCCGTAGTAGGGTGCTCCTATAGCGGGCATTAAAATCAGAATGACCGTTAAATGCATTTATGACCATATTTGTGTTTTTGGGTTACCAGATGCACGGTTTCAATCACCAGGTGCACGGCTCTATTTCCTCCTCCAGCACTTGTCAAACAGTCCATAAAGCACCCAGGACGGCCCTGAGTGAAAGAGGGCCGTAGTAGGGTGCTCCTATAGCGGGCATTAAAATCAGAATGACCGTTAAATGCATTTATGACCATATTTGTGTTTTTGGGTTACCGCTTGTATAGCAATCAGTATCCATCGTGAAATTTCAAAGTGTCCATAATGCACTCAGGTCGCCCCCGACAGAGAGAGGGCCGTAGTAGGGTGTTTCCATAGCGGGCATTAATATCAGAATGACCCTTAAATGCATTTAGGACCATATTTGAATTTTTGGGTTACCAGATGCACGTTTTCAATCACCAGGTGCACGGTTTCAATCACCAGGTGCACGGCTCTATTTCCTCCTCCAGCACTTGTCAAACAGTCCATAAAGCACCCAGGACGGCCCTGAGTGAAAGAGGGCCGTAGTAGGGTGCTCCTATAGCGGGCATTAAAATCAGAATGACCGTTAAATGCATTTATGACCATATTTGTGTTTTTGGGTTACCAGATGCACGGTTTCAATCACCAGGTGCACGGCTCTATTTCCTCCTCCAGCACTTGTCAAACAGTCCATAAAGCACCCAGGACGGCCCTGAGTGAAAGAGGGCCGTAGTAGGGTGCTCCTATAGCGGGCATTAAAATCAGAATGACCGTTAAATGCATTTATGACCATATTTGTGTTTTTGGGTTACCGCTTGTATAGCAATCAGTATCCATCGTGAAATTTCAAAGTGTCCATAATGCACTCAGGTCGCCCCGACAGAGAGAGGGCCGTAGTAGGGTGTTTCCATAGCGGGCATTAATATCAGAATGACCCTTAAATGCATTTAGGACCATATTTGAATTTTTGGGTTACCAGATGCACGTTTTCAATCACCAGGTGCACGGTTTCAATCACCAGGTGCACGGCTCTATTTCCTCCTCCAGCACTTGTCAAACAGTCCATAAAGCACCCAGGACGGCCCTGAGTGAAAGAGGGCCGTAGTAGGGTGCTCCTATAGCGGGCATTAAAATCAGAATGACCGTTAAATGCATTTATGACCATATTTGTGTTTTTGGGTTACCGCTTGTATAGCAATCAGTATCCATCGTGAAATTTCAAAGTGTCCATAATGCACTCAGGTCGCCCCGACAGAGAGAGGGCCGTAGTAGGGTGTTTCCATAGCGGGCATTAATATCAGAATGACCCTTAAATGCATTTAGGACCATATTTGTGTTTTTGGGTTACCAGATGCACGGTTTCAATCACCAGGTGCACGGCTCTATTTCCTCCTCCAGCACTTGTCAAACAGTCCATAAAGCACCCAGGACGGCCCTGAGTGAAAGAGGGCCGTAGTAGGGTGCTCCTATAGCGGGCATTAAAATCAGAATGACCGTTAAATGCATTTATGACCATATTTGTGTTTTTGGGTTACCGCTTGTATAGCAATCAGTATCCATCGTGAAATTTCAAAGTGTCCATAATGCACTCAGGTCGCCCCCGACAGAGAGAGGGCCGTAGTAGGGTGTTTCCATAGCGGGCATTAATATCAGAATGACCCTTAAATGCATTTAGGACCATATTTGAATTTTTGGGTTACCAGATGCACGTTTTCAATCACCAGGTGCACGGTTTCAATCACCAGGTGCACGGCTCTATTTCCTCCTCCAGCACTTGTCAAACAGTCCATAAAGCACCCAGGACGGCCCTGAGTGAAAGAGGGCCGTAGTAGGGTGCTCCTATAGCGGGCATTAAAATCAGAATGACCGTTAAATGCATTTATGACCATATTTGTGTTTTTGGGTTACCAGATGCACGGTTTCAATCACCAGGTGCACGGCTCTATTTCCTCCTCCAGCACTTGTCAAACAGTCCATAAAGCACCCAGGACGGCCCTGAGTGAAAGAGGGCCGTAGTAGGGTGCTCCTATAGCGGGCATTAAAATCAGAATGACCGTTAAATGCATTTATGACCATATTTGTGTTTTTGGGTTACCAGATGCACGGTTTCAATCACCAGGTGCACGGCTCTATTTCCTCCTCCAGCACTTGTCAAACAGTCCATAAAGCACCCAGGACGGCCCTGAGTGAAAGAGGGCCGTAGTAGGGTGCTCCTATAGCGGGCATTAAAATCAGAATGACCGTTAAATGCATTTATGACCATATTTGTGTTTTTGGGTTACCGCTTGTATAGCAATCAGTATCCATCGTGAAATTTCAAAGTGTCCATAATGCACTCAGGTCGCCCCCGACAGAGAGAGGGCCGTAGTAGGGTGTTTCCATAGCGGGCATTAATATCAGAATGACCCTTAAATGCATTTAGGACCATATTTGAATTTTTGGGTTACCAGATGCACGTTTTCAATCACCAGGTGCACGGTTTCAATCACCAGGTGCACGGCTCTATTTCCTCCTCCAGCACTTGTCAAACAGTCCATAAAGCACCCAGGACGGCCCTGAGTGAAAGAGGGCCGTAGTAGGGTGCTCCTATAGCGGGCATTAAAATCAGAATGACCGTTAAATGCATTTATGACCATATTTGTGTTTTTGGGTTACCAGATGCACGGTTTCAATCACCAGGTGCACGGCTCTATTTCCTCCTCCAGCACTTGTCAAACAGTCCATAAAGCACCCAGGACGGCCCTGAGTGAAAGAGGGCCGTAGTAGGGTGCTCCTATAGCGGGCATTAAAATCAGAATGACCGTTAAATGCATTTATGACCATATTTGTGTTTTTGGGTTACCGCTTGTATAGCAATCAGTATCCATCGTGAAATTTCAAAGTGTCCATAATGCACTCAGGTCGCCCCCGACAGAGAGAGGGCCGTAGTAGGGTGTTTCCATAGCGGGCATTAATATCAGAATGACCCTTAAATGCATTTAGGACCATATTTGAATTTTTGGGTTACCAGATGCACGTTTTCAATCACCAGGTGCACGGTTTCAATCACCAGGTGCACGGCTCTATTTCCTCCTCCAGCACTTGTCAAACAGTCCATAAAGCACCCAGGACGGCCCTGAGTGAAAGAGGGCCGTAGTAGGGTGCTCCTATAGCGGGCATTAAAATCAGAATGACCGTTAAATGCATTTATGACCATATTTGTGTTTTTGGGTTACCAGATGCACGGTTTCAATCACCAGGTGCACGGCTCTATTTCCTCCTCCAGCACTTGTCAAACAGTCCATAAAGCACCCAGGACGGCCCTGAGTGAAAGAGGGCCGTAGTAGGGTGCTCCTATAGCGGGCATTAAAATCAGAATGACCGTTAAATGCATTTATGACCATATTTGTGTTTTTGGGTTACCAGATGCACGGTTTCAATCACCAGGTGCACGGCTCTATTTCCTCCTCCAGCACTTGTCAAACAGTCCATAAAGCACCCAGGACGGCCCTGAGTGAAAGAGGGCCGTAGTAGGGTGCTCCTATAGCGGGCATTAAAATCAGAATGACCGTTAAATGCATTTATGACCATATTTGTGTTTTTGGGTTACCGCTTGTATAGCAATCAGTATCCATCGTGAAATTTCAAAGTGTCCATAATGCACTCAGGTCGCCCCCGACAGAGAGAGGGCCGTAGTAGGGTGTTTCCATAGCGGGCATTAATATCAGAATGACCCTTAAATGCATTTAGGACCATATTTGAATTTTTGGGTTACCAGATGCACGTTTTCAATCACCAGGTGCACGGTTTCAATCACCAGGTGCACGGCTCTATTTCCTCCTCCAGCACTTGTCAAACAGTCCATAAAGCACCCAGGACGGCCCTGAGTGAAAGAGGGCCGTAGTAGGGTGCTCCTATAGCGGGCATTAAAATCAGAATGACCGTTAAATGCATTTATGACCATATTTGTGTTTTTGGGTTACCAGATGCACGGTTTCAATCACCAGGTGCACGGCTCTATTTCCTCCTCCAGCACTTGTCAAACAGTCCATAAAGCACCCAGGACGGCCCTGAGTGAAAGAGGGCCGTAGTAGGGTGCTCCTATAGCGGGCATTAAAATCAGAATGACCGTTAAATGCATTTATGACCATATTTGTGTTTTTGGGTTACCGCTTGTATAGCAATCAGTATCCATCGTGAAATTTCAAAGTGTCCATAATGCACTCAGGTCGCCCCCGACAGAGAGAGGGCCGTAGTAGGGTGTTTCCATAGCGGGCATTAATATCAGAATGACCCTTAAATGCATTTAGGACCATATTTGAATTTTTGGGTTACCAGATGCACGTTTTCAATCACCAGGTGCACGGTTTCAATCACCAGGTGCACGGCTCTATTTCCTCCTCCAGCACTTGTCAAACAGTCCATAAAGCACCCAGGACGGCCCTGAGTGAAAGAGGGCCGTAGTAGGGTGCTCCTATAGCGGGCATTAAAATCAGAATGACCGTTAAATGCATTTATGACCATATTTGTGTTTTTGGGTTACCAGATGCACGGTTTCAATCACCAGGTGCACGGCTCTATTTCCTCCTCCAGCACTTGTCAAACAGTCCATAAAGCACCCAGGACGGCCCTGAGTGAAAGAGGGCCGTAGTAGGGTGCTCCTATAGCGGGCATTAAAATCAGAATGACCGTTAAATGCATTTATGACCATATTTGTGTTTTTGGGTTACCGCTTGTATAGCAATCAGTATCCATCGTGAAATTTCAAAGTGTCCATAATGCACTCAGGTCGCCCCCGACAGAGAGAGGGCCGTAGTAGGGTGTTTCCATAGCGGGCATTAATATCAGAATGACCCTTAAATGCATTTAGGACCATATTTGAATTTTTGGGTTACCAGATGCACGTTTTCAATCACCAGGTGCACGGTTTCAATCACCAGGTGCACGGCTCTATTTCCTCCTCCAGCACTTGTCAAACAGTCCATAAAGCACCCAGGACGGCCCTGAGTGAAAGAGGGCCGTAGTAGGGTGCTCCTATAGCGGGCATTAAAATCAGAATGACCGTTAAATGCATTTATGACCATATTTGTGTTTTTGGGTTACCAGATGCACGGTTTCAATCACCAGGTGCACGGCTCTATTTCCTCCTCCAGCACTTGTCAAACAGTCCATAAAGCACCCAGGACGGCCCTGAGTGAAAGAGGGCCGTAGTAGGGTGCTCCTATAGCGGGCATTAAAATCAGAATGACCGTTAAATGCATTTATGACCATATTTGTGTTTTTGGGTTACCGCTTGTATAGCAATCAGTATCCATCGTGAAATTTCAAAGTGTCCATAATGCACTCAGGTCGCCCCCGACAGAGAGAGGGCCGTAGTAGGGTGTTTCCATAGCGGGCATTAATATCAGAATGACCCTTAAATGCATTTAGGACCATATTTGAATTTTTGGGTTACCAGATGCACGTTTTCAATCACCAGGTGCACGGTTTCAATCACCAGGTGCACGGCTCTATTTCCTCCTCCAGCACTTGTCAAACAGTCCATAAAGCACCCAGGACGGCCCTGAGTGAAAGAGGGCCGTAGTAGGGTGCTCCTATAGCGGGCATTAAAATCAGAATGACCGTTAAATGCATTTATGACCATATTTGTGTTTTTGGGTTACCAGATGCACGGTTTCAATCACCAGGTGCACGGCTCTATTTCCTCCTCCAGCACTTGTCAAACAGTCCATAAAGCACCCAGGACGGCCCTGAGTGAAAGAGGGCCGTAGTAGGGTGCTCCTATAGCGGGCATTAAAATCAGAATGACCGTTAAATGCATTTATGACCATATTTGTGTTTTTGGGTTACCAGATGCACGGTTTCAATCACCAGGTGCACGGCTCTATTTCCTCCTCCAGCACTTGTCAAACAGTCCATAAAGCACCCAGGACGGCCCTGAGTGAAAGAGGGCCGTAGTAGGGTGCTCCTATAGCGGGCATTAAAATCAGAATGACCGTTAAATGCATTTATGACCATATTTGTGTTTTTGGGTTACCGCTTGTATAGCAATCAGTATCCATCGTGAAATTTCAAAGTGTCCATAATGCACTCAGGTCGCCCCCGACAGAGAGAGGGCCGTAGTAGGGTGTTTCCATAGCGGGCATTAATATCAGAATGACCCTTAAATGCATTTAGGACCATATTTGAATTTTTGGGTTACCAGATGCACGTTTTCAATCACCAGGTGCACGGTTTCAATCACCAGGTGCACGGCTCTATTTCCTCCTCCAGCACTTGTCAAACAGTCCATAAAGCACCCAGGACGGCCCTGAGTGAAAGAGGGCCGTAGTAGGGTGCTCCTATAGCGGGCATTAAAATCAGAATGACCGTTAAATGCATTTATGACCATATTTGTGTTTTTGGGTTACCAGATGCACGGTTTCAATCACCAGGTGCACGGCTCTATTTCCTCCTCCAGCACTTGTCAAACAGTCCATAAAGCACCCAGGACGGCCCTGAGTGAAAGAGGGCCGTAGTAGGGTGCTCCTATAGCGGGCATTAAAATCAGAATGACCGTTAAATGCATTTATGACCATATTTGTGTTTTTGGGTTACCAGATGCACGGTTTCAATCACCAGGTGCACGGCTCTATTTCCTCCTCCAGCACTTGTCAAACAGTCCATAAAGCACCCAGGACGGCCCTGAGTGAAAGAGGGCCGTAGTAGGGTGCTCCTATAGCGGGCATTAAAATCAGAATGACCGTTAAATGCATTTATGACCATATTTGTGTTTTTGGGTTACCGCTTGTATAGCAATCAGTATCCATCGTGAAATTTCAAAGTGTCCATAATGCACTCAGGTCGCCCCCGACAGAGAGAGGGCCGTAGTAGGGTGTTTCCATAGCGGGCATTAATATCAGAATGACCCTTAAATGCATTTAGGACCATATTTGAATTTTTGGGTTACCAGATGCACGTTTTCAATCACCAGGTGCACGGTTTCAATCACCAGGTGCACGGCTCTATTTCCTCCTCCAGCACTTGTCAAACAGTCCATAAAGCACCCAGGACGGCCCTGAGTGAAAGAGGGCCGTAGTAGGGTGCTCCTATAGCGGGCATTAAAATCAGAATGACCGTTAAATGCATTTATGACCATATTTGTGTTTTTGGGTTACCAGATGCACGGTTTCAATCACCAGGTGCACGGCTCTATTTCCTCCTCCAGCACTTGTCAAACAGTCCATAAAGCACCCAGGACGGCCCTGAGTGAAAGAGGGCCGTAGTAGGGTGCTCCTATAGCGGGCATTAAAATCAGAATGACCGTTAAATGCATTTATGACCATATTTGTGTTTTTGGGTTACCGCTTGTATAGCAATCAGTATCCATCGTGAAATTTCAAAGTGTCCATAATGCACTCAGGTCGCCCCCGACAGAGAGAGGGCCGTAGTAGGGTGTTTCCATAGCGGGCATTAATATCAGAATGACCCTTAAATGCATTTAGGACCATATTTGAATTTTTGGGTTACCAGATGCACGTTTTCAATCACCAGGTGCACGGTTTCAATCACCAGGTGCACGGCTCTATTTCCTCCTCCAGCACTTGTCAAACAGTCCATAAAGCACCCAGGACGGCCCTGAGTGAAAGAGGGCCGTAGTAGGGTGCTCCTATAGCGGGCATTAAAATCAGAATGACCGTTAAATGCATTTATGACCATATTTGTGTTTTTGGGTTACCAGATGCACGGTTTCAATCACCAGGTGCACGGCTCTATTTCCTCCTCCAGCACTTGTCAAACAGTCCATAAAGCACCCAGGACGGCCCTGAGTGAAAGAGGGCCGTAGTAGGGTGCTCCTATAGCGGGCATTAAAATCAGAATGACCGTTAAATGCATTTATGACCATATTTGTGTTTTTGGGTTACCGCTTGTATAGCAATCAGTATCCATCGTGAAATTTCAAAGTGTCCATAATGCACTCAGGTCGCCCCCGACAGAGAGAGGGCCGTAGTAGGGTGTTTCCATAGCGGGCATTAATATCAGAATGACCCTTAAATGCATTTAGGACCATATTTGAATTTTTGGGTTACCAGATGCACGTTTTCAATCACCAGGTGCACGGTTTCAATCACCAGGTGCACGGCTCTATTTCCTCCTCCAGCACTTGTCAAACAGTCCATAAAGCACCCAGGACGGCCCTGAGTGAAAGAGGGCCGTAGTAGGGTGCTCCTATAGCGGGCATTAAAATCAGAATGACCGTTAAATGCATTTATGACCATATTTGTGTTTTTGGGTTACCGCTTGTATAGCAATCAGTATCCATCGTGAAATTTCAAGTGTCCATAATGCACTCAGGTCGCCCCGACAGAGAGAGGGCCGTAGTAGGGTGTTTCCATAGCGGGCATTAATATCAGAATGACCCTTAAATGCATTTAGGACCATATTTGAATTTTTGGGTTACCAGATGCACGTTTTCAATCACCAGGTGCACGGTTTCAATCACCAGGTGCACGGCTCTATTTCCTCCTCCAGCACTTGTCAAACAGTCCATAAAGCACCCAGGACGGCCCTGAGTGAAAGAGGGCCGTAGTAGGGTGCTCCTATAGCGGGCATTAAAATCAGAATGACCGTTAAATGCATTTATGACCATATTTGTGTTTTTGGGTTACCAGATGCACGGTTTCAATCACCAGGTGCACGGCTCTATTTCCTCCTCCAGCACTTGTCAAACAGTCCATAAAGCACCCAGGACGGCCCTGAGTGAAAGAGGGCCGTAGTAGGGTGCTCCTATAGCGGGCATTAAAATCAGAATGACCGTTAAATGCATTTATGACCATATTTGTGTTTTTGGGTTACCGCTTGTATAGCAATCAGTATCCATCGTGAAATTTCAAAGTGTCCATAATGCACTCAGGTCGCCCCCGACAGAGAGAGGGCCGTAGTAGGGTGTTTCCATAGCGGGCATTAATATCAGAATGACCCTTAAATGCATTTAGGACCATATTTGAATTTTTGGGTTACCAGATGCACGTTTTCAATCACCAGGTGCACGGTTTCAATCACCAGGTGCACGGCTCTATTTCCTCCTCCAGCACTTGTCAAACAGTCCATAAAGCACCCAGGACGGCCCTGAGTGAAAGAGGGCCGTAGTAGGGTGCTCCTATAGCGGGCATTAAAATCAGAATGACCGTTAAATGCATTTATGACCATATTTGTGTTTTTGGGTTACCAGATGCACGGTTTCAATCACCAGGTGCACGGCTCTATTTCCTCCTCCAGCACTTGTCAAACAGTCCATAAAGCACCCAGGACGGCCCTGAGTGAAAGAGGGCCGTAGTAGGGTGCTCCTATAGCGGGCATTAAAATCAGAATGACCGTTAAATGCATTTATGACCATATTTGTGTTTTTGGGTTACCAGATGCACGGTTTCAATCACCAGGTGCACGGCTCTATTTCCTCCTCCAGCACTTGTCAAACAGTCCATAAAGCACCCAGGACGGCCCTGAGTGAAAGAGGGCCGTAGTAGGGTGCTCCTATAGCGGGCATTAAAATCAGAATGACCGTTAAATGCATTTATGACCATATTTGTGTTTTTGGGTTACCGCTTGTATAGCAATCAGTATCCATCGTGAAATTTCAAAGTGTCCATAATGCACTCAGGTCGCCCCCGACAGAGAGAGGGCCGTAGTAGGGTGTTTCCATAGCGGGCATTAATATCAGAATGACCCTTAAATGCATTTAGGACCATATTTGAATTTTTGGGTTACCAGATGCACGTTTTCAATCACCAGGTGCACGGTTTCAATCACCAGGTGCACGGCTCTATTTCCTCCTCCAGCACTTGTCAAACAGTCCATAAAGCACCCAGGACGGCCCTGAGTGAAAGAGGGCCGTAGTAGGGTGCTCCT
Organism: Oncorhynchus kisutch; assembly: GCF_002021735.2. Classification (NCBI taxonomy): domain Eukaryota; kingdom Metazoa; phylum Chordata; class Actinopteri; order Salmoniformes; family Salmonidae; genus Oncorhynchus; species Oncorhynchus kisutch. The sequence goes on along the minus strand of NW_022262381.1, from coordinate 34,429 downwards.
ATAGCGGGCATTAAATCAGAATGACCGTTAAATGCATTTATGACCATATTTGTGTTTTTGGGTTACCAGATGCACGGTTTCAATCACCAGGTGCACGGCTCTATTTCCTCCTCCAGCACTTGTCAAACAGTCCATAAAGCACCCAGGACGGCCCTGAGTGAAAGAGGGCCGTAGTAGGGTGCTCCTATAGCGGGCATTAAAATCAGAATGACCGTTAAATGCATTTATGACCATATTTGTGTTTTTGGGTTACCGCTTGTATAGCAATCAGTATCCATCGTGAAATTTCAAAGTGTCCATAATGCACTCAGGTCGCCCCCGACAGAGAGAGGGCCGTAGTAGGGTGTTTCCATAGCGGGCATTAATATCAGAATGACCCTTAAATGCATTTAGGACCATATTTGAATTTTTGGGTTACCAGATGCACGTTTTCAATCACCAGGTGCACGGTTTCAATCACCAGGTGCACGGCTCTATTTCCTCCTCCAGCACTTGTCAAACAGTCCATAAAGCACCCAGGACGGCCTGAGTGAAAGAGGGCCGTAGTAGGGTGCTCCTATAGCGGGCATTAAAATCAGAATGACCGTTAAATGCATTTATGACCATATTTGTGTTTTTGGGTTACCAGATGCACGGTTTCAATCACCAGGTGCACGGCTCTATTTCCTCCTCCAGCACTTGTCAAACAGTCCATAAAGCACCCAGGACGGCCCTGAGTGAAAGAGGGCCGTAGTAGGGTGCTCCTATAGCGGGCATTAAAATCAGAATGACCGTTAAATGCATTTATGACCATATTTGTGTTTTTGGTTACCAGATGCACGGTTTCAATCACCAGGTGCACGGCTCTATTTCCTCCTCCAGCACTTGTCAAACAGTCCATAAAGCACCCAGGACGGCCCTGAGTGAAAGAGGGCCGTAGTAGGGGTGCTCCTATAGCGGGCATTAAAATCAGAATGACCGTTTAAATGCATTTATGACCATATTTGTGTTTTTGGGTTACCAGATGCACGGTTTCAATCACCAGGTGCACGGCTCTATTTCCTCCTCCAGCACTTGTCAAACAGTCCATAAAGCACCCAGGACGGCCCTGAGTGAAAGAGGGCCGTAGTAGGGTGCTCCTATAGCGGGCATTAAAATCAGAATGACCGTTTAAATGCATTTATGACCATATTTGTGTTTTGGGTTACCGCTTGTATAGCAATCAGTATCCATCGTGAAATTTCAAAGTGTCCATAATGCACTCAGGTCGCCCCCGACAGAGAGGAGGGCCGTAGTAGGGTGTTTCCATAGCGGGCATTAATATCAGAATGACCCTTAAATGCATTTAGGACCATATTTGAATTTTTGGGTTACCAGATGCACGTTTTCAATCACCAGGTGCACGGTTTCAATCACCAGGTGCACGGCTCTATTTCCTCCTCCAGCACTTGTCAAACAGTCCATAAAGCACCCAGGACGGCCCTGAGTGAAAGAGGGCCGTAGTAGGGTGCTCCTATAGCGGGCATTAAAATCAGAATGACCGTTAAATGCATTTATGACCATATTTGTGTTTTGGGTTACCAGATGCACGGTTTCAATCACCAGGTGCACGGCTCTATTTCCTCCTCCAGCACTTGTCAAACAGTCCATAAGCACCCAGGACGGCCCTGAGTGAAAGAGGGCCGTAGTAGGGTGCTCCTATAGCGGGCATTAAATCAGAATGACCGTAAATGCATTTATGACCATATTTGTGTTTTGGGTTACCAGATGCACGGTTTCAATCACCAGGTGCACTGGCTCTATTTCCTCCTCCAGCATTGTCAAACAGTCCATAAAGCACCCAGGACGGCCCTGAGTGAAAGAGGGCCGTAGTAGGGTGCTCCTATAGCGGGCATTAAAATCAGAATGACCGTTAATGCATTTATGACCATATTTGTGTTTTTTGGGTTACCAGATGCACGGTTTCAATCACCCAGGTGCACGGCTCTATTTCCTCCTCCAGCACTTGTCAAACAGTCCATAAAGCACCCAGGACGGCCCTGAGTGAAAGAGGGCCGTAGTAGGGTGCTCCTATAGCGGGCATTAAAATCAGAATGACCGTTAAATGCATTTATGACCATATTGTGTTTTTGGGTTACCGCTTGTATAGCAATCAGTATCCATCGTGAAATTTCAAAGTGTCCATAATGCACTCAGGTCGCCCCCGACAGAGAGAGGGCCGTAGTAGGGTGTTTCCATAGCGGGCATTAATATCAGAATGACCCTTAAATGCATTTAGGACCATATTTGAATTTTTGGGTTACCAGATGCACGTTTTCAATCACCAGGTGCACGGTTTCAATCACCAGGTGCACGGCTCTATTTCCTCCTCCAGCACTTGTCAAACAGTCCATAAAGCACCCAGGACGGCCCTGAGTGAAAGAGGGCCGTAGTAGGGTGCTCCTATAGCGGGCATTAAAATCAGAATGACCGTTAAATGCATTTATGACCATATTTGTGTTTTTGGGTTACCAGATGCACGTTTCAATCCCAGGTGCACGGCTCTATTTCCTCCTCCAGCACTTGTAAACAGTCCATAAAGCACCAGGACGGCCCTGAGTGAAAGAGGGCCGTAGTAGGGTGCTCCTATAGCGGGCATTAAAATCAGAAGACCGTTAAATGCATTTATGACCATATTTGTGTTTTTGGGTTACCGCTTGTATAGCAAATCAGTATCCATCGTGAAAATTTCAAAGTGTCCATAATGCACTCAGGTCGCCCCCGACAGAGAGAGGGCCGTAGTAGGGTGTTTCCATAGCGGGCATTAATATCAGAATGACCCTAATGCATTTAGGACCATATTTGAATTTTTGGGTTACCAGATGCACGTTTTCAATCACCAGGTGCACGGTTTCAATCACCAGGTGCACGGCTCTATTTCCTCCTCCAGCACTTGTCAAACAGTCCATAAAGCACCCAGGACGGCCCTGAGTGAAAGAGGGCCGTAGTAGGGTGCTCCTATAGCGGGCATTAAAATCAGAATGACCGTTAAATGCATTTATGACCATATTTGTGTTTTTGGGTTACCAGATGCACGGTTTCAATCACCAGGTGCACGGCTCTATTTCCTCCTCCAGCACTTGTCAAACAGTCCATAAAGCACCCAGGACGGCCCTGAGTGAAAGAGGGCCGTAGTAGGGTGCTCCTATAGCGGGCATTAAATCAGAATGACCGTTAAATGCATTTATGACCATATTTGTGTTTTTGGGTTACCGCTTGTATAGCAATCAGTATCCATCGTGAAATTTCAAAGTGTCCATAATGCACTCAGGTCGCCCCCGACAGAGAGAGGGCCGTAGTAGGGTGTTTCCATAGCGGGCATTAATATCAGAATGACCCTTAATGCATTTAGGACCATATTTGAATTTTTGGGTTACCAGATGCACGTTTTCAATCACCAGGTGCACGGTTTCAATCACCAGGTGCACGGCTCTATTTTCCTCCTCCAGCACTTGTCAAACAGTCCATAAAGCACCCAGGACGGCCCTGAGTGAAAGAGGGCCGTAGTAGGGTGCTCCTATAGCGGCATTAAAATCAGAATGACCGTTAAATGCATTTATGACCATATTTGTGTTTTTGGGTTACCAGATGCACGGTTTCAATCACCAGGTGCACGGCTCTATTTCCTCCTCCAGCACTTGTCAAACAGTCCATAAAGCACCCAGGACGGCCCTGAGTGAAAGAGGGCCGTAGTAGGGTGCTCCTATAGCGGGCATTAAAATCAGAATGACCGTTAAATGCATTTATGACCATATTTGTGTTTTTGGGTTACCGCTTGTATAGCAATCAGTATCCATCGTGAAATTTCAAAGTGTCCATAATGCACTCAGGTCGCCCCCGACAGAGAGAGGGCCGTAGTAGGGTGTTTCCATAGCGGGCATTAATATCAGAATGACCCTTAAATGCATTTAGGACCATATTTGAATTTTTGGGTTACCAGATGCACGTTTTCAATCACCAGGTGCACGGTTTCAATCACCAGGTGCACGGCTCTATTTCCTCCTCCAGCACTTGTCAACAGTCCATAAGCACCAGGACGGCCCTGAGTGAAAGAGGGCCGTAGTAGGGTGTCCTATAGCGGGCATTAAAATCAGAATGACCGTTAAATGCATTTATGACCATATTTGCTGTTGTTGGGGTTGACCAGATGCACGGTTTCAATCACCAGGTGCACGGCTCTATTTCCTCCTCCAGCAACTGTCAAACAGTCCATAAAGCCCCCAGGACGGCACTGAGTGAAAGAGGGGCCGTAGTAGGGTGCTCCTATAGCGGGCATTAAAATCAGAATGACCGTAAATGCATTTATGACCATATCTGTGTTTTTGGGTTACCGCTTGTTATAGGCAATCAGTATCCATCGTGAAATTCAAAGTGTTCATAATGCATTCGGTCCGCCCCCGGACAGAGAGAGGCCGTAGTAGGGTGTTTCCATTATCGGGCATTAATATCAGAATGACCCTTAAATGCATTTAGGACCATATTTGAATTTTTGGGTTACCAGATGCACCGTTTTCAATCACCAGGTGCACGTTTCAATCACCAGGTGCACGGCTCTATTTCCTCCTCCAGCACTGTCAAACAGTCCATAAAGCACCCAGGACGGCCCTGAGTGCAAGAGGGCCGTAGTAGGGTGCTCCTATAGCGGGCATTTAAAATCAGAATGACCGTTACATGCATTTATGACCATATTTGTGTTTTTGGGTTACCAGATGCACGGTTTCAATCACCAGGTGCACGGCTCTATTTCCTCCTCCAGCACTTGTCAAACAGTCCATAAAGCACCCAGGACGGCCCTGAGTGAAAGAGGGCCGTAGTAGGGTGCTCCTATAGCGGGCATTAAAATCAGAATGACCGTTAAATGCATTTATGACCATATTGTGTTTTTGGGTTACCGCTTGTATAGCAATCAGTATCCATCGTGAAATTTCAAAGTGTCCATAATGCACTCAGGTCGCCCCCGACAGAGAGAGGGCCGTAGTAGGGTGTTTCCATAGCGGGCATTAATATCAGAATGACCCTTAAATGCATTTAGGACCATATTTGAATTTTTGGGTTACCAGATGCACGTTTTCAATCACCAGGTGCACGGTTTCAATCACCAGGTGCACGGCTCTATTTCCTCCTCCAGCACTTGTCAAACAGTCCATAAAGCACCCAGGACGGCCCTGAGTGAAAGAGGGCCGTAGTAGGGTGCTCCTATAGCGGGCATTAAAATCAGAATGACCGTTAAATGCATTTATGACCATATTTGTGTTTTGGGTTACCAGATGCACGGTTTCAATCACCAGGTGCACGGCTCTATTTCCTCCTCCAGCACTTGTCAAACAGTCCATAAAGCACCCAGGACGGCCCTGAGTGAAAGAGGGCCGTAGTAGGGTGCTCCTATAGCGGGCATTAAAATCAGAATGACCGTTAAATGCATTTATGACCATATTTGTGTTTTTGGGTTACCAGATGCACGGTTTCAATCACCAGGTGCCGGCTCTATTTCCTCCTCCAGCACTTGTCAAACAGTCCATAAAGCACCCAGGACGGCCCTGAGTGAAAGAGGGCCGTAGTAGGGTGCTCCTATAGCGGGCATTAAAATCAGAATGACCGTTAAATGCATTTATGACCATATTGTGTTTTTGGGTTACCGCTTGTATAGCAATCAGTATCCATCGTGAAATTTCAAAGTGTCCATAATGCACTCAGGTCGCCCCCGACAGAGAGAGGGCCGTAGTAGGGTGTTTCCATAGCGGGCATTAATATCAGATGACCCTTAAATGCATTTAGGACATATTTGAATTTTTGGGTTACCAGATGCACGTTTTCAATCACCAGGTGCACGGTTTCAATCACCAGGTGCACGGCTCTATTCCTCCTCAGCACTTGTCAACAGTCCATAAAGCACCCAGGACGGCCCTGAGTGAAAGAGGGCCGTAGTAGGGTGCTCCTATAGCGGGCATTAAAATCAGAATGACCGTTAAATGCATTTATGACCATATTTGTGTTTTTGGGTTACCAGATGCACGGTTTCAATCACCAGGTGCACGGCTCTATTTCCTCCTCCAGCACTTGTCAAACAGTCCATAAAGCACCCAGGACGGCCCTGAGTGAAAGAGGGCCGTAGTAGGGTGCTCCTATAGCGGGCATTAAATCAGAATGACCGTTAAATGCATTTATGACCATATTTGTGTTTTTGGGTTACCAGATGCACGGTTTCAATCACCAGGTGCACGGCTCTATTTCCTCCTCCAGCACTTGTCAAACAGTCCATAAAGCACCCAGGACGGCCCTGAGTGAAAGAGGGCCGTAGTAGGGTGCTCCTATAGCGGGCATTAAAATCAGAATGACCGTTAAATGCATTTATGACCATATTTGTGTTTTGGGTTACCGCTTGTATAGCAATCAGTATCCATCGTGAAATTTCAAAGTGTCCATAATGCACTCAGGTCGCCCCCGACAGAGAGAGGGCCGTAGTAGGGTGTTTCCATAGCGGGCATTAATATCAGAATGACCCTTAAATGCATTTAGGACCATATTTGAATTTTTGGGTTACCAGATGCACGTTTTCAATCACCAGGTGCACGGTTTCAATCACCAGGTGCACGGCTCTATTTCCTCCTCCAGCACTTGTCAAACAGTCCATAAAGCACCCAGGACGGCCCTGAGTGAAGAGGGCCGTAGTAGGGTGCTCCTATAGCGGGCATTAAAATCAGAATGACCGTTAAATGCATTTATGACCATATTTGTGTTTTGGGTTACCAGATGCACGGTTTCAATCACCAGGTGCACGGCTCTATTTCCTCCTCCAGCACTTGTCAAACAGTCCATAAAGCACCCAGGACGGCCCTGAGTGAAAGAGGGCCGTAGTAGGGTGCTCCTATAGCGGGCATTAAAATCAGAATGACCGTTAAATGCATTTATGACCATATTTGTGTTTTTGGGTTACCGCTTGTATAGCAATCAGTATCCATCGTGAAATTTCAAAGTGTCCATAATGCACTCAGGTCGCCCCCGACAGAGAGAGGGCCGTAGTAGGGTGTTTCCATAGCGGGCATTAATATCAGAATGACCCTTAAATGCATTTAGGACCATATTTGAATTTTTGGGTTACCAGATGCACGTTTTCAATCACCAGGTGCACGGTTTCAATCACCAGGTGCACGGCTCTATTTCCTCCTCCAGCACTTGTCAAACAGTCCATAAAGCACCCAGGACGGCCCTGAGTGAAAGAGGGCCGTAGTAGGGTGCTCCTATAGCGGGCATTAAATCAGAATGACCGTTAATGCATTTATGACCATATTTGTGTTTTGGGTTACCAGATGCACGGTTTCAATCACCAGGTGCACGGCTCTATTTCCTCCTCCAGCACTTGTCAAACAGTCCATAAAGCACCCAGGACGGCCCTGAGTGAAAGAGGGCCGTAGTAGGGTGCTCCTATAGCGGGCATTAAATCAGAATGACCGTTAAATGCATTTATGACCATATTGTGTTTTTGGGTTACCAGATGCACGGTTTCAATCACCAGGTGCACGGCTCTATTTCCTCCTCCAGCACTTGGTCAAACAGTCCATAAAGCACCCAGGACGGCCCTGAGTGAAAGAGGGCCGTAGTAGGGTGCTCTATAGCGGGCATTAAAATCAGAATGACCGTTTTAAATGCATTTATGACCATATTTGTGTTTTGGGTTACCGCTTGTATAGCAATCAGTATCCATCGTGAAATTTCAAAGTGTCCATAATGCACTCAGGTCGCCCCCGACAGAGAGAGGGCCGTAGTAGGGTGTTTCCATAGCGGGCATTAATATCAGAATGACCCTTAAATGCATTTAGGACCATATTTGAATTTTTGGGTTACCAGATGCACGTTTTCAATCACCAGGTGCACGGTTTCAATCACCAGGTGCACGGCTCTATTTCCTCCTCCAGCACTTGTCAAACAGTCCATAAAGCACCCAGGACGGCCCTGAGTGAAAGAGGGCCGTAGTAGGGTGCTCCTATAGCGGGCATTAAAATCAGAATGACCGTTAAATGCATTTATGACCATATTTGTGTTTTTGGGTTACCAGATGCACGGTTTCAATCACCAGTGCACGGCTCTATTTCCTCCTCCAGCACTTGTCAAACAGTCCATAAAGCACCCAGGACGGCCCTGAGTGAAAGAGGGCCGTAGTAGGGTGCTCCTATAGCGGGCATTAAAATCAGAATGACCGTTAAATGCATTTATGACCATATTTGTGTTTTTGGGTTACCGCTTGTATAGCAATCAGTATCCATCGTGAAATTTCAAAGTGTCCATAATGCACTCAGGTCGCCCCCGACAGAGAGAGGGCCGTAGTAGGGTGTTTCCATAGCGGGCATTAATATCAGAATGACCCTTAAATGCATTTAGGACCATATTTGAATTTTTGGGTTACCAGATGCACGTTTTCAATCACCAGGTGCACGGTTTCAATCACCAGGTGCACGGCTCTATTTCCTCCTCCAGCACTTGTCAAACAGTCCATAAAGCACCCAGGACGGCCCTGAGTGAAAGAGGGCCGTAGTAGGGTGCTCCTATAGCGGGCATTAAAATCAGAATGACCGTTTAAATGCATTTATGACCATATTTGTGGTTTTTGGGTTACCAGATGCACGGTTTCAATCACCAGGTGCACGGCTCTATTTCCTCCTCCAGCACTTGTCAAACAGTCCATAAAGCACCCAGGACGGCCCTGAGTGAAAGAGGGCCGTAGTAGGGTGCTCCTATAGCGGGCATTAAAATCAGAATGACCGTTAAATGCATTTATGACCATATTTGTGTTTTTGGGTTACCGCTTGTATAGCAATCAGTATCCATCGTGAAATTTCAAAGTGTCCATAATGCACTCAGGTCGCCCCCGACAGAGAGAGGGCCGTAGTAGGGTGTTTCCATAGCGGGCATTAATATCAGAATGACCCTTAAATGCATTTAGGACCATATTTGAATTTTTGGGTTACCAGATGCACGTTTTCAATCACCAGGTGCACGGTTTCAATCACCAGGTGCACGGCTCTATTTCCTCCTCCAGCACTTGTCAAACAGTCCATAAAGCACCCAGGACGGCCCTGAGTGAAAGAGGGCCGTAGTAGGGTGCTCCTATAGCGGGCATTAAAATCAGAATGACCGTTAAATGCATTTATGACCATATTTGTGTTTTTGGGTTACCAGATGCACGGTTTCAATCACCAGGTGCACGGCTCTATTTCCTCCTCCAGCACTTGTCAAACAGTCCATAAAGCACCCAGGACGGCCCTGAGTGAAAGAGGGCCGTAGTAGGGTGCTCCTATAGCGGGCATTAAAATCAGAATGACCGTTAAATGCATTTATGACCATATTTGTGTTTTTGGGTTACCGCTTGTATAGCAATCAGTATCCATCGTGAAATTTCAAAGTGTCCATAATGCACTCAGGTCGCCCCGACAGAGAGAGGGCCGTAGTAGGGTGTTTCCATAGCGGGCATTAATATCAGAATGACCCTTAAATGCATTTAGGACCATATTTGAATTTTTGGGTTACCAGATGCACGTTTTCAATCACCAGGTGCACGGTTTCAATCACCAGGTGCACGGCTCTATTTCCTCCTCCAGCACTTGTCAAACAGTCCATAAAGCACCCAGGACGGCCCTGAGTGAAAGAGGGCCGTAGTAGGGTGCTCCTATAGCGGGCATTAAAATCAGAATGACCGTTAAATGCATTTATGACCATATTTGTGTTTTTGGGTTACCAGATGCACGGTTTCAATCACCAGGTGCACGGCTCTATTTCCTCCTCCAGCACTTGTCAAACAGTCCATAAAGCACCCAGGACGGCCCTGAGTGAAAGAGGGCCGTAGTAGGGTGCTCCTATAGCGGGCATTAAAATCAGAATGACCGTTAAATGCATTTATGACCATATTTGTGTTTTTGGGTTACCGCTTGTATAGCAATCAGTATCCATCGTGAAATTTCAAAGTGTCCATAATGCACTCAGGTCGCCCCCGACAGAGAGAGGGCCGTAGTAGGGTGTTCCATAGCGGGCATTAATATCAGAATGACCCTTAAATGCATTTAGGACCATATTTGAATTTTTGGGTTACCAGATGCACGTTTTCAATCACCAGGTGCACGGTTTCAATCACCAGGTGCACGGCTCTATTTCCTCCTCCAGCACTTGTCAAACAGTCCATAAAGCACCCAGGACGGCCCTGAGTGAAAGAGGGCCGTAGTAGGGTGCTCCTATAGCGGGCATTAAAATCAGAATGACCGTTAAATGCATTTATGACCATATTTGTGTTTTTGGGGTTACCAGATGCACGGTTTCAATCACCAGGTGCACGGCTCTATTTCCTCCTCCAGCACTTGTCAACAGTCCATAAAGCACCCAGGACGGCCCTGAGTGAAAGAGGGCCGTAGTAGGGTGCTCCTATAGCGGGCATTAAAATCAGAATGACCGTTAAATGCATTTATGACCATATTTGTGTTTTTGGGTTACCGCTTGTATAGCAATCAGTATCCATCGTGAAATTTCAAAGTGTCCATAATGCACTCAGGTCGCCCCCGACAGAGAGAGGGCCGTAGTAGGGTGTTTCCATAGCGGGCATTAATATCAGAATGACCCTTAAATGCATTTAGGACCATATTTGAATTTTTGGGTTACCAGATGCACGTTTTCAATCACCAGGTGCACGGTTTCAATCACCAGGTGCACGGCTCTATTTCCTCCTCCAGCACTTGTCAAACAGTCCATAAAGCACCCAGGACGGCCCTGAGTGAAAGAGGGCCGTAGTAGGGTGCTCCTATAGCGGGCATTAAAATCAGAATGACCGTTAAATGCATTTATGACCATATTTGTGTTTTTGGGTTACCAGATGCACGGTTTCAATCACCAGGTGCACGGCTCTATTTCCTCCTCCAGCACTTGTCAAACAGTCCATAAAGCACCCAGGACGGCCCTGAGTGAAAGAGGGCCGTAGTAGGGTGCTCCTATAGCGGGCATTAAAATCAGAATGACCGTTAAATGCATTTATGACCATATTTGTGTTTTTGGGTTACCGCTTGTATAGCAATCAGTATCCATCGTGAAATTTCAAAGTGTCCATAATGCACTCAGGTCGCCCCCGACAGAGAGAGGGCCGTAGTAGGGTGTTCCATAGCGGGCATTAATATCAGAATGACCCTTAAATGCATTTAGGACCATATTTGAATTTTTGGGTTACCAGATGCACGTTTTCAATCACCAGGTGCACGGTTTCAATCACCAGGTGCACGGCTCTATTTCCTCCTCCAGCACTTGTCAAACAGTCCATAAAGCACCCAGGACGGCCCTGAGTGAAAGAGGGCCGTAGTAGGGTGCTCCTATAGCGGGCATTAAAATCAGAATGACCGTTAAATGCATTATGACCATATTTGTGTTTTTGGGTTACCAGATGCACGGTTTCAATCACCAGGTGCACGGCTCTATTTCCTCCTCCAGCACTTGTCAAACAGTCCATAAAGCACCCAGGACGGCCCTGAGTGAAAGAGGGCCGTAGTAGGGTGCTCCTATAGCGGGCATTAAATCAGAATGACCGTTAAATGCATTTATGACCATATTTGTGTTTTTGGGTTACCGCTTGTATAGCAATCAGTATCCATCGTGAAATTTCAAAGTGTCCATAATGCACTCAGGTCGCCCCGACAGAGAGAGGGCCGTAGTAGGGTGTTTCCATAGCGGGCATTAATATCAGAATGACCCTTTAAATGCATTTAGGACCATATTTGAATTTTTGGGTTACCAGATGCACGTTTTCAATCACCAGGTGCACGGTTTCAATCACCAGGTGCACGGCTCTATTTCCTCCTCCAGCACTTGTCAAACAGTCCATAAAGCACCCAGGACGGCCCTGAGTGAAGAGGGCCGTAGTAGGGTGCTCCTATAGCGGGCATTAAAATCAGAATGACCGTTAAATGCATTTATGCCCATATTTGTGTTTTTGGGTTACCAGATGCACGGTTTCAATCACCAGGTGCACGGCTCTATTTCCTCCTCCAGCACTTGTCAAACAGTCCATAAAGCACCCAGGACGGCCCTGAGTGAAAGAGGGCCGTAGTAGGGTGCTCCTATAGCGGGCATTAAAATCAGAATGACCGTTTAAATGCATTTATGACCATATTTGTGTTTTGGGTTACCGCTTGTATAGCAATCAGTATCCATCGTGAAATTTCAAAGTGTCCATAATGCACTCAGGTCGCCCCGACAGAGAGAGGGCCGTAGTAGGGTGTTTCCATAGCGGGCATTAATATCAGAATGACCCTTAAATGCATTTAGGACCATATTTGAATTTTTGGGTTACCAGATGCACGTTTTCAATCACCAGGTGCACGGTTTCAATCACCAGGTGCACGGCTCTATTTCCTCCTCCAGCACTTGTCAAACAGTCCATAAAGCACCAGGACGGCCCTGAGTGAAAGAGGGCCGTAGTAGGGTGCTCCTATAGCGGGCATTAAAATCAGAATGACCGTTAAATGCATTATGACCATATTTGTGTTTTTGGGTTACCAGATGCACGGTTTCAATCACCAGGTGCACGGCTCTATTTCCTCTCAGCACTTGTCAAACAGTCCATAAAGCACCCAGGACGGCCCTGAGTGAAAGAGGGCCGTAGTAGGGTGCTCCTATAGGGGCATTAAAATCAGAATGACCGTTAAATGCATTTATGACCATATTGTGTTTTTGGTTACCGCTTGTATAGCAATCAGTATCCATCGTGAAATTTCAAAGTGTCCATAATGCACTCAGGTCGCCCCCGACAGAGAGAGGGCCGTAGTAGGGTGTTCCATAGCGGGCATTAATATCAGAATGACCCTTAAATGCATTTAGGACCATATTTGAATTTTGGGTTACCAGATGCACGTTTTCAATCACCAGGTGCACGGTTTCAATCACCAGGTGCACGGCTCTATTTCCTCCTCCAGCACTTGTCAAACAGTCCATAAAGCACCCAGGACGGCCCTGAGTGAAAGAGGGCCGTAGTAGGGTGCTCCATAGCGGGCATTAAAATCAGAATGACCGTTAAATGCATTTATGACCATATTTGTGTTTTTGGGTTACCAGATGCACGGTTTCAATCACCAGGTGCACGGCTTCTATTTCCTCCTCCAGCACTTGTCAAACAGTCCATAAAGCACCCAGGACGGCCCTGAGTGAAAGAGGGCCGTAGTAGGGTGCTCCTATAGCGGGCATTAAATCAGAATGACCGTTAAATGCATTATGACCATATTTGTGTTTTTGGGTTACCGCTTGTATAGCAATCAGTATCCATCGTGAAATTTCAAAGTGTCCATAATGCACTCAGGTCGCCCCCGACAGAGAGAGGGCCGTAGTAGGGTGTTTCCATAGCGGGCATTAATATCAGAATGACCCTTAAATGCATTAGGACCATATTTGAATTTTTGGGTTACCAGATGCACGTTTTACAATCACCAGGTGCACGGTTTCAATCACCAGGTGCACGGCTCTATTTCCTCCTCCAGCACTGTCAAACAGTCCATAAAGCACCCAGGACGGCCTGAGTGAAAGAGGGCCGAGTAGGGGCTCCTATAGCGGGCATTAAAATCAGAATGACCGTTTAAATGCATTTATGACCATATTTGTGTTTTTGGGTTACCAGATGCACGGTTTCAATCACCAGGTGCACGGCTTCTATTTCCTCCTCCAGCACTTGTCAAACAGTCCATAAAGCACCCAGGACGGCCCTGAGTGAAAGAGGGCCGTAGTAGGTGCTCCTATAGCGGGCATTAAAATCAGAATGACCGTTAAATGCCATTTATGACCATATTTGTGTTTTTGGGTTACCGCTTGTATAGCAATCAGTATCCCATCGTGAAATTTCAAAGTGTCCATAATGCACTCAGGTCGCCCCCGACAGAGAGAGGGCCGTAGTAGGGTGTTTCCATAGCGGGCATAATATCAGAATGACCCTTAAATGCATTTAGGACCATATTTGAATTTTTGGGTTACCAGATGCACGTTTTCAATCACCAGGTGCACGGTTTCAATCACCAGGTGCACGGCTCTATTTCCTCCTCCAGCACTTGTCAAACAGTCCATAAAGCACCCAGGACGGCCCTGAGTGAAAGAGGGCCGTAGTAGGGTGCTCCTATAGCGGGCATTAAAATCAGAATGACCGTTAAATGCATTTATGACCATATTTGTGTTTTTGGGTTACCAGATGCACGGTTTCAATCACCAGGTGCACGGCTCTATTTCCTCCTCCAGCACTTGTCAAACAGTCCATAAAGCACCCAGGACGGCCCTGAGTGAAAGAGGGCCGTAGTAGGGTGCTCCTATAGCGGGCATTAAAATCAGAATGACCGTTAAATGCATTTATGACCATATTTGTGTTTTTGGGTTACCAGATGCACGGTTTCAATCACCAGGTGCACGGCTCTATTTCCTCCTCCAGCACTTGTCAAACAGTCCATAAAGCACCCAGGACGGCCCTGAGTGAAAGAGGGCCGTAGTAGGGTGCTCCTATAGCGGGCATTAAAATCAGAATGACCGTTAAATGCATTTATGACCATATTTGTGTTTTTGGGTTACCGCTTGTATAGCAATCAGTATCCATCGTGAAATTTCAAAGTGTCCATAATGCACTCAGGTCGCCCCCGACAGAGAGAGGGCCGTAGTAGGGTGTTTCCATAGCGGGCATTAATATCAGAATGACCCTTAAATGCATTTAGGACCATATTTGAATTTTGGGTTACCAGATGCACGTTTTCAATCACCAGGTGCACGGTTTCAATCACCAGGTGCACGGCTCTATTTCCTCCTCCAGCACTTGTCAAACAGTCCATAAAGCACCCAGGACGGCCCTGAGTGAAAGAGGGCCGTAGTAGGGTGCTCCTATAGCGGGCATTAAAATCAGAATGACCGTTAAATGCATTTATGACCATATTTGTGTTTTTGGGTTACCAGATGCACGGTTTCAATCACCAGGTGCACGGCTCTATTTCCTCCTCCAGCACTTGTCAAACAGTCCATAAAGCACCCAGGACGGCCCTGAGTGAAAGAGGGCCGTAGTAGGGTGCTCCTATAGCGGGCATTAAAATCAGAATGACCGTTAAATGCATTTATGACCATATTTGTGTTTTTGGGTTACCAGATGCACGGTTTCAATCACCAGGTGCACGGCTCTATTTCCTCCTCCAGCACTTGTCAAACAGTCCATAAAGCACCCAGGACGGCCCTGAGTGAAAGAGGGCCGTAGTAGGGTGCTCCTATAGCGGGCATTAAAATCAGAATGACCGTTAAATGCATTTATGACCATATTTGTGTTTTTGGGTTACCGCTTGTATAGCAATCAGTATCCATCGTGAAATTTCAAAGTGTCCATAATGCACTCAGGTCGCCCCCGACAGAGAGAGGGCCGTAGTAGGGTGTTTCCATAGCGGGCATTAATATCAGAATGACCCTTAAATGCATTTAGGACCATATTTGAATTTTTGGGTTACCAGATGCACGTTTTCAATCACCAGGTGCACGGTTTCAATCACCAGGTGCACGGCTCTATTTCCTCCTCCAGCACTTGTCAAACAGTCCATAAAGCACCCAGGACGGCCCTGAGTGAAAGAGGGCCGTAGTAGGGTGCTCCTATAGCGGGCATTAAAATCAGAATGACCGTTAAATGCATTTATGACCATATTTGTGTTTTTGGGTTACCAGATGCACGGTTTCAATCACCAGGTGCACGGCTCTATTTCCTCCTCCAGCACTTGTCAAACAGTCCATAAAGCACCCAGGACGGCCCTGAGTGAAAGAGGGCCGTAGTAGGGTGCTCCTATAGCGGGCATTAAAATCAGAATGACCGTTAAATGCATTTATGACCATATTTGTGTTTTTGGGTTACCGCTTGTATAGCAATCAGTATCCATCGTGAAATTTCAAAGTGTCCATAATGCACTCAGGTCGCCCCCGACAGAGAGAGGGCCGTAGTAGGGTGTTTCCATAGCGGGCATTAATATCAGAATGACCCTTAAATGCATTTAGGACCATATTTGAATTTTTGGGTTACCAGATGCACGTTTTCAATCACCAGGTGCACGGTTTCAATCACCAGGTGCACGGCTCTATTTCCTCCTCCAGCACTTGTCAAACAGTCCATAAAGCACCCAGGACGGCCCTGAGTGAAAGAGGGCCGTAGTAGGGTGCTCCTATAGCGGGCATTAAAATCAGAATGACCGTTAAATGCATTTATGACCATATTTGTGTTTTGGGTTACCAGATGCACGGTTTCAATCACCAGGTGCACGGCTCTATTTCCTCCTCCAGCACTTGTCAAACAGTCCATAAAGCACCCAGGACGGCCCTGAGTGAAAGAGGGCCGTAGTAGGGTGCTCCTATAGCGGGCATTAAAATCAGAATGACCGTTAAATGCATTTATGACCATATTTGTGTTTTTGGGTTACCGCTTGTATAGCAATCAGTATCCATCGTGAAATTTCAAAGTGTCCATAATGCACTCAGGTCCCCCGACAGAGAGAGGGCCGTAGTAGGGTGTTTCCATAGCGGGCATTAATATCAGAATGACCCTTAAATGCATTTAGGACCATATTTGAATTTTTGGGTTACCAGATGCACGTTTTCAATCACCAGGTGCACGGTTTCAATCACCAGGTGCACGGCTCTATTTCCTCCTCCAGCACTTGTCAAACAGTCCATAAAGCACCCAGGACGGCCCTGAGTGAAAGAGGGCCGTAGTAGGGTGCTCCTATAGCGGGCATTAAAATCAGAATGACCGTTAAATGCATTTATGACCATATTTGTGTTTTTGGGTTACCAGATGCACGGTTTCAATCACCAGGTGCACGGCTCTATTTCCTCCTCCAGCACTTGTCAAACAGTCCATAAAGCACCCAGGACGGCCCTGAGTGAAAGAGGGCCGTAGTAGGGTGCTCCTATAGCGGGCATTAAAATCAGAATGACCGTTAAATGCATTTATGACCATATTTGTGTTTTTGGGTTACCGCTTGTATAGCAATCAGTATCCATCGTGAAATTTCAAAGTGTCCATAATGCACTCAGGTCGCCCCCGACAGAGAGAGGGCCGTAGTAGGGTGTTTCCATAGCGGGCATTAATATCAGAATGACCCTTAAATGCATTTAGGACCATATTTGAATTTTTGGGTTACCAGATGCACGTTTTCAATCACCAGGTGCACGGTTTCAATCACCAGGTGCACGGCTCTATTTCCTCCTCCAGCACTTGTCAAACAGTCCATAAAGCACCCAGGACGGCCCTGAGTGAAAGAGGGCCGTAGTAGGGTGCTCCTATAGCGGGCATTAAAATCAGAATGACCGTTAAATGCATTTATGACCATTTGTGTTTTTGGGTTACCAGATGCACGGTTTCAATCACCAGGTGCACGGCTCTATTTCCTCCTCCAGCACTTGTCAAACAGTCCATAAAGCACCCAGGACGGCCCTGAGTGAAAGAGGGCCGTAGTAGGGTGCTCCTATAGCGGGCATTAAAATCAGAATGACCGTTAAATGCATTTATGACCATATTTGTGTTTTTGGGTTACCGCTTGTATAGCAATCAGTATCCATCGTGAAATTTCAAAGTGTCCATAATGCACTCAGGTCGCCCCGACAGAGAGAGGGCCGTAGTAGGGTGTTTCCATAGCGGGCATTAATATCAGAATGACCCTTAAATGCATTTAGGACCATATTTGAATTTTGGGTTACCAGATGCACGTTTTCAATCACCAGGTGCACGGTTTCAATCACCAGGTGCACGGCTCTATTTCCTCCTCCAGCACTTGTCAAACAGTCCATAAAGCACCCAGGACGGCCCTGAGTGAAAGAGGGCCGTAGTAGGGTGCTCCTATAGCGGGCATTAAAATCAGAATGACCGTTAAATGCATTTATGACCATATTTGTGTTTTGGGTTACCAGATGCACGGTTTCAATCACCAGGTGCACGGCTCTATTTCCTCCTCCAGCACTTGTCAAACAGTCCATAAAGCACCCAGGACGGCCCTGAGTGAAAGAGGGCCGTAGTAGGGTGCTCCTATAGCGGGCATTAAAATCAGAATGACCGTTAAATGCATTTATGACCATATTTGTGTTTTTGGGTTACCGCTTGTATAGCAATCAGTATCCATCGTGAAATTTCAAAGTGTCCATAATGCACTCAGGTCGCCCCCGACAGAGAGAGGGCCGTAGTAGGGTGTTTCCATAGCGGGCATTAATATCAGAATGACCCTTAAATGCATTTAGGACCATATTTGAATTTTTGGGTTACCAGATGCACGTTTTCAATCACCAGGTGCACGGTTTCAATCACCAGGTGCACGGCTCTATTTCCTCCTCCAGCACTTGTCAAACAGTCCATAAAGCACCCAGGACGGCCCTGAGTGAAAGAGGGCCGTAGTAGGGTGCTCCTATAGCGGGCATTAAAATCAGAATGACCGTTAAATGCATTTATGACCATATTTGTGTTTTTGGGTTACCAGATGCACGGTTTCAATCACCAGGTGCACGGCTCTATTTCCTCCTCCAGCACTTGTCAAACAGTCCATAAAGCACCCAGGACGGCCCTGAGTGAAAGAGGGCCGTAGTAGGGTGCTCCTATAGCGGGCATTAAAATCAGAATGACCGTTAAATGCATTTATGACCATATTTGTGTTTTTGGGTTACCGCTTGTATAGCAATCAGTATCCATCGTGAAATTTCAAAGTGTCCATAATGCACTCAGGTCGCCCCCGACAGAGAGAGGGCCGTAGTAGGGTGTTTCCATAGCGGGCATTAATATCAGAATGACCCTTAAATGCATTTAGGACCATATTTGAATTTTTGGGTTACCAGATGCACGTTTTCAATCACCAGGTGCACGGTTTCAATCACCAGGTGCACGGCTCTATTTCCTCCTCCAGCACTTGTCAAACAGTCCATAAAGCACCCAGGACGGCCCTGAGTGAAAGAGGGCCGTAGTAGGGTGCTCCTATAGCGGGCATTAAAATCAGAATGACCGTTAAATGCATTTATGACCATATTTGTGTTTTTGGGTTACCAGATGCACGGTTTCAATCACCAGGTGCACGGCTCTATTTCCTCCTCCAGCACTTGTCAAACAGTCCATAAAGCACCCAGGACGGCCCTGAGTGAAAGAGGGCCGTAGTAGGGTGCTCCTATAGCGGGCATTAAAATCAGAATGACCGTTAAATGCATTTATGACCATATTTGTGTTTTTGGGTTACCGCTTGTATAGCAATCAGTATCCATCGTGAAATTTCAAAGTGTCCATAATGCACTCAGGTCGCCCCCGACAGAGAGAGGGCCGTAGTAGGGTGTTTCCATAGCGGGCATTAATATCAGAATGACCCTTAAATGCATTTAGGACCATATTTGAATTTTTGGGTTACCAGATGCACGTTTTCAATCACCAGGTGCACGGTTTCAATCACCAGGTGCACGGCTCTATTTCCTCCTCCAGCACTTGTCAAACAGTCCATAAAGCACCCAGGACGGCCCTGAGTGAAAGAGGGCCGTAGTAGGGTGCTCCTATAGCGGGCATTAAAATCAGAATGACCGTTAAATGCATTTATGACCATATTTGTGTTTTTGGGTTACCAGATGCACGGTTTCAATCACCAGGTGCACGGCTCTATTTCCTCCTCCAGCACTTGTCAAACAGTCCATAAAGCACCCAGGACGGCCCTGAGTGAAAGAGGGCCGTAGTAGGGTGCTCCTATAGCGGGCATTAAAATCAGAATGACCGTTAAATGCATTTATGACCATATTTGTGTTTTTGGGTTACCGCTTGTATAGCAATCAGTATCCATCGTGAAATTTCAAAGTGTCCATAATGCACTCAGGTCGCCCCCGACAGAGAGAGGGCCGTAGTAGGGTGTTTCCATAGCGGGCATTAATATCAGAATGACCCTTAAATGCATTTAGGACCATATTTGAATTTTTGGGTTACCAGATGCACGTTTTCAATCACCAGGTGCACGGTTTCAATCACCAGGTGCACGGCTCTATTTCCTCCTCCAGCACTTGTCAAACAGTCCATAAAGCACCCAGGACGGCCCTGAGTGAAAGAGGGCCGTAGTAGGGTGCTCCTATAGCGGGCATTAAAATCAGAATGACCGTTAAATGCATTTATGACCATATTTGTGTTTTTGGGTTACCAGATGCACGGTTTCAATCACCAGGTGCACGGCTCTATTTCCTCCTCCAGCACTTGTCAAACAGTCCATAAAGCACCCAGGACGGCCCTGAGTGAAAGAGGGCCGTAGTAGGGTGCTCCTATAGCGGGCATTAAAATCAGAATGACCGTTAAATGCATTTATGACCATATTTGTGTTTTTGGGTTACCGCTTGTATAGCAATCAGTATCCATCGTGAAATTTCAAAGTGTCCATAATGCACTCAGGTCGCCCCCGACAGAGAGAGGGCCGTAGTAGGGTGTTTCCATAGCGGGCATTAATATCAGAATGACCCTTAAATGCATTTAGGACCATATTTGAATTTTTGGGTTACCAGATGCACGTTTTCAATCACCAGGTGCACGGTTTCAATCACCAGGTGCACGGCTCTATTTCCTCCTCCAGCACTTGTCAAACAGTCCATAAAGCACCCAGGACGGCCCTGAGTGAAAGAGGGCCGTAGTAGGGTGCTCCTATAGCGGGCATTAAAATCAGAATGACCGTTAAATGCATTTATGACCATATTTGTGTTTTTGGGTTACCGCTTGTATAGCAATCAGTATCCATCGTGAAATTTCAAAGTGTCCATAATGCACCCAGGACGCCCCGACAGAGAGAGGGCCGTAGTAGGGTGTTTCCATAGCGGGCATTAAAATCAGAATGACCCTTAAATGCATTTATGACCATATTTGAATTTTTGGGTTACCAGATGCACGTTTTCAATCACCAGGTGCACGGTTTCAATCACCAGGTGCACGGCTCTATTTCCTCCTCCAGCACTTGTCAAACAGTCCATAAAGCACCCAGGACGGCCCTGAGTGAAAGAGGGCCGTAGTAGGGTGCTCCTATAGCGGGCATTAAAATCAGAATGACCGTTAAATGCATTTATGACCATATTTGTGTTTTTGGGTTACCGCTTGTATAGCAATCAGTATCCATCGTGAAATTTCAAAGTGTCCATAATGCACTCAGGTCGCCCCCGACAGAGAGAGGGCCGTAGTAGGGTGTTTCCATAGCGGGCATTAATATCAGAATGACCCTTAAATGCATTTAGGACCATATTTGAATTTTTGGGTTACCAGATGCACGTTTTCAATCACCAGGTGCACGGTTTCAATCACCAGGTGCACGGCTCTATTTCCTCCTCCAGCACTTGTCAAACAGTCCATAAAGCACCCAGGACGGCCCTGAGTGAAAGAGGGCCGTAGTAGGGTGCTCCTATAGCGGGCATTAAAATCAGAATGACCGTTAAATGCATTTATGACCATATTTGTGTTTTTGGGTTACCAGATGCACGGTTTCAATCACCAGGTGCACGGCTCTATTTCCTCCTCCAGCACTTGTCAAACAGTCCATAAAGCACCCAGGACGGCCCTGAGTGAAAGAGGGCCGTAGTAGGGTGCTCCTATAGCGGGCATTAAAATCAGAATGACCGTTAAATGCATTTATGACCATATTTGTGTTTTTGGGTTACCGCTTGTATAGCAATCAGTATCCATCGTGAAATTTCAAAGTGTCCATAATGCACTCAGGTCGCCCCCGACAGAGAGAGGGCCGTAGTAGGGTGTTTCCATAGCGGGCATTAATATCAGAATGACCCTTAAATGCATTTAGGACCATATTTGAATTTTTGGGTTACCAGATGCACGTTTTCAATCACCAGGTGCACGGTTTCAATCACCAGGTGCACGGCTCTATTTCCTCCTCCAGCACTTGTCAAACAGTCCATAAAGCACCCAGGACGGCCCTGAGTGAAAGAGGGCCGTAGTAGGGTGCTCCTATAGCGGGCATTAAAATCAGAATGACCGTTAAATGCATTTATGACCATATTTGTGTTTTTGGGTTACCAGATGCACGGTTTCAATCACCAGGTGCACGGCTCTATTTCCTCCTCCAGCACTTGTCAAACAGTCCATAAAGCACCCAGGACGGCCCTGAGTGAAAGAGGGCCGTAGTAGGGTGCTCCTATAGCGGGCATTAAAATCAGAATGACCGTTAAATGCATTTATGACCATATTTGTGTTTTTGGGTTACCGCTTGTATAGCAATCAGTATCCATCGTGAAATTTCAAAGTGTCCATAATGCACTCAGGTCGCCCCCGACAGAGAGAGGGCCGTAGTAGGGTGTTTCCATAGCGGGCATTAATATCAGAATGACCCTTAAATGCATTTAGGACCATATTTGAATTTTGGGTTACCAGATGCACGTTTTCAATCACCAGGTGCACGGTTTCAATCACCAGGTGCACGGCTCTATTTCCTCCTCCAGCACTTGTCAAACAGTCCATAAAGCACCCAGGACGGCCCTGAGTGAAAGAGGGCCGTAGTAGGGTGCTCCTATAGCGGGCATTAAAATCAGAATGACCGTTAAATGCATTTATGACCATATTTGTGTTTTTGGGTTACCAGATGCACGGTTTCAATCACCAGGTGCACGGCTCTATTTCCTCCTCCAGCACTTGTCAAACAGTCCATAAAGCACCCAGGACGGCCCTGAGTGAAAGAGGGCCGTAGTAGGGTGCTCCTATAGCGGGCATTAAAATCAGAATGACCGTTAAATGCATTTATGACCATATTTGTGTTTTTGGGTTACCGCTTGTATAGCAATCAGTATCCATCGTGAAATTTCAAAGTGTCCATAATGCACTCAGGTCGCCCCCGACAGAGAGAGGGCCGTAGTAGGGTGTTTCCATAGCGGGCATTAATATCAGAATGACCCTTAAATGCATTTAGGACCATATTTGAATTTTTGGGTTACCAGATGCACGTTTTCAATCACCAGGTGCACGGTTTCAATCACCAGGTGCACGGCTCTATTTCCTCCTCCAGCACTTGTCAAACAGTCCATAAAGCACCCAGGACGGCCCTGAGTGAAAGAGGGCCGTAGTAGGGTGCTCCTATAGCGGGCATTAAAATCAGAATGACCGTTAAATGCATTTATGACCATATTTGTGTTTTGGGTTACCAGATGCACGGTTTCAATCACCAGGTGCACGGCTCTATTTCCTCCTCCAGCACTTGTCAAACAGTCCATAAAGCACCCAGGACGGCCCTGAGTGAAAGAGGGCCGTAGTAGGGTGCTCCTATAGCGGGCATTAAAATCAGAATGACCGTTAAATGCATTTATGACCATATTTGTGTTTTTGGGTTACCGCTTGTATAGCAATCAGTATCCATCGTGAAATTTCAAAGTGTCCATAATGCACTCAGGTCGCCCCCGACAGAGAGAGGGCCGTAGTAGGGTGTTTCCATAGCGGGCATTAATATCAGAATGACCCTTAAATGCATTTAGGACCATATTTGAATTTTTGGGTTACCAGATGCACGTTTTCAATCACCAGGTGCACGGTTTCAATCACCAGGTGCACGGCTCTATTTCCTCCTCCAGCACTTGTCAAACAGTCCATAAAGCACCCAGGACGGCCCTGAGTGAAAGAGGGCCGTAGTAGGGTGCTCCTATAGCGGGCATTAAAATCAGAATGACCGTTAAATGCATTTATGACCATATTTGTGTTTTTGGGTTACCAGATGCACGGTTTCAATCACCAGGTGCACGGCTCTATTTCCTCCTCCAGCACTTGTCAAACAGTCCATAAAGCACCCAGGACGGCCCTGAGTGAAAGAGGGCCGTAGTAGGGTGCTCCTATAGCGGGCATTAAAATCAGAATGACCGTTAAATGCATTTATGACCATATTTGTGTTTTTGGGTTACCGCTTGTATAGCAATCAGTATCCATCGTGAAATTTCAAAGTGTCCATAATGCACTCAGGTCGCCCCCGACAGAGAGAGGGCCGTAGTAGGGTGTTTCCATAGCGGGCATTAATATCAGAATGACCCTTAAATGCATTTAGGACCATATTTGAATTTTGGGTTACCAGATGCACGTTTTCAATCACCAGGTGCACGGTTTCAATCACCAGGTGCACGGCTCTATTTCCTCCTCCAGCACTTGTCAAACAGTCCATAAAGCACCCAGGACGGCCCTGAGTGAAAGAGGGCCGTAGTAGGGTGCTCCTATAGCGGGCATTAAAATCAGAATGACCGTTAAATGCATTTATGACCATATTTGTGTTTTGGGTTACCAGATGCACGGTTTCAATCACCAGGTGCACGGCTCTATTTCCTCCTCCAGCACTTGTCAAACAGTCCATAAAGCACCCAGGACGGCCCTGAGTGAAAGAGGGCCGTAGTAGGGTGCTCCTATAGCGGGCATTAAAATCAGAATGACCGTTAAATGCATTTATGACCATATTTGTGTTTTTGGGTTACCGCTTGTATAGCAATCAGTATCCATCGTGAAATTTCAAAGTGTCCATAATGCACTCAGGTCGCCCCGACAGAGAGAGGGCCGTAGTAGGGTGTTTCCATAGCGGGCATTAATATCAGAATGACCCTTAAATGCATTTAGGACCATATTTGAATTTTTGGGTTACCAGATGCACGTTTTCAATCACCAGGTGCACGGTTTCAATCACCAGGTGCACGGCTCTATTTCCTCCTCCAGCACTTGTCAAACAGTCCATAAAGCACCCAGGACGGCCCTGAGTGAAAGAGGGCCGTAGTAGGGTGCTCCTATAGCGGGCATTAAAATCAGAATGACCGTTAAATGCATTTATGACCATATTTGTGTTTTGGGTTACCAGATGCACGGTTTCAATCACCAGGTGCACGGCTCTATTTCCTCCTCCAGCACTTGTCAAACAGTCCATAAAGCACCCAGGACGGCCCTGAGTGAAAGAGGGCCGTAGTAGGGTGCTCCTATAGCGGGCATTAAAATCAGAATGACCGTTAAATGCATTTATGACCATATTTGTGTTTTTGGGTTACCGCTTGTATAGCAATCAGTATCCATCGTGAAATTTCAAAGTGTCCATAATGCACTCAGGTCGCCCCCGACAGAGAGAGGGCCGTAGTAGGGTGTTTCCATAGCGGGCATTAATATCAGAATGACCCTTAAATGCATTTAGGACCATATTTGAATTTTTGGGTTACCAGATGCACGTTTTCAATCACCAGGTGCACGGTTTCAATCACCAGGTGCACGGCTCTATTTCCTCCTCCAGCACTTGTCAAACAGTCCATAAAGCACCCAGGACGGCCCTGAGTGAAAGAGGGCCGTAGTAGGGTGCTCCTATAGCGGGCATTAAAATCAGAATGACCGTTAAATGCATTTATGACCATATTTGTGTTTTTGGGTTACCAGATGCACGGTTTCAATCACCAGGTGCACGGCTCTATTTCCTCCTCCAGCACTTGTCAAACAGTCCATAAAGCACCCAGGACGGCCCTGAGTGAAAGAGGGCCGTAGTAGGGTGCTCCTATAGCGGGCATTAAAATCAGAATGACCGTTAAATGCATTTATGACCATATTTGTGTTTTTGGGTTACCGCTTGTATAGCAATCAGTATCCATCGTGAAATTTCAAAGTGTCCATAATGCACTCAGGTCGCCCCGACAGAGAGAGGGCCGCCGTAGTAGGGTGTTTCCATAGCGGGCATTAATATCAGAATGACCCTTAAATGCATTTAGGACCATATTTGAATTTTGGGTTACCAGATGCACGTTTTCAATCACCAGGTGCACGGTTTCAATCACCAGGTGCACGGCTCTATTTCCTCCTCCAGCACTTGTCAAACAGTCCATAAAGCACCCAGGACGGCCCTGAGTGAAAGAGGGCCGTAGTAGGGTGCTCCTATAGCGGGCATTAAAATCAGAATGACCGTTAAATGCATTTATGACCATATTTGTGTTTTGGGTTACCAGATGCACGGTTTCAATCACCAGGTGCACGGCTCTATTTCCTCCTCCAGCACTTGTCAAACAGTCCATAAAGCACCCAGGACGGCCCTGAGTGAAAGAGGGCCGTAGTAGGGTGCTCCTATAGCGGGCATTAAAATCAGAATGACCGTTAAATGCATTTATGACCATATTTGTGTTTTGGGTTACCAGATGCACGGTTTCAATCACCAGGTGCACGGCTCTATTTCCTCCTCCAGCACTTGTCAAACAGTCCATAAAGCACCCAGGACGGCCCTGAGTGAAAGAGGGCCGTAGTAGGGTGCTCTATAGCGGGCATTAAAATCAGAATGACCGTTAAATGCATTTATGACCATATTTGTGTTTTTGGGTTACCAGATGCACGGTTTCAATCACCAGGTGCACGGCTCTATTTCCTCCTCCAGCACTTGTCAAACAGTCCATAAAGCACCCAGGACGGCCCTGAGTGAAAGAGGGCCGTAGTAGGGTGCTCTATAGCGGGCATTAAAATCAGAATGACCGTTAAATGCATTTATGACCATATTTGTGTTTTTGGGTTACCAGATGCACGGTTTCAATCACCAGGTGCACGGCTCTATTTCCTCCTCCAGCACTTGTCAAACAGTCCATAAAGCACCCAGGACGGCCCTGAGTGAAAGAGGGCCGTAGTAGGGTGCTCCTATAGCGGGCATTAAAATCAGAATGACCGTTAAATGCATTTATGACCATATTTGTGTTTTTGGGTTACCGCTTGTATAGCAATCAGTATCATCGTGAATTTCAAAGTGTCCATAATGCACTCAGGTCGCCCCCGACAGAGAGAGGGCCGTAGTAGGGTGTTTCCATAGCGGGCATTAATATCAGAATGACCCTTAAATGCATTTAGGACCATATTTGAATTTTTGGGTTACCAGATGCACGTTTTCAATCACCAGGTGCACGGTTTCAATCACCAGGTGCACGGCTCTATTTCCTCCTCCAGCACTTGTCAAACAGTCCATAAAGCACCCAGGACGGCCCTGAGTGAAAGAGGGCCGTAGTAGGGTGCTCCTATAGCGGGCATTAAATCAGAATGACCGTTAAATGCATTTATGACCATATTTGTGTTTTTGGGTTACCAGATGCACGGTTTCAATCACCAGGTGCACGGCTCTATTTCCTCCTCCAGCACTTGTCAAACAGTCCATAAAGCACCCAGGACGGCCCTGAGTGAAAGAGGGCCGTAGTAGGGTGCTCCTATAGCGGGCATTAAAATCAGAATGACCGTTAAATGCATTTATGACCATATTTGTGTTTTTGGGTTACCAGATGCACGGTTTCAATCACCAGGTGCACGGCTCTATTTCCTCCTCCAGCACTTGTCAAACAGTCCATAAAGCACCCAGGACGGCCCTGAGTGAAAGAGGGCCGTAGTAGGGTGCTCCTATAGCGGGCATTAAAATCAGAATGACCGTTAAATGCATTTATGACCATATTTGTGTTTTTGGGTTACCGCTTGTATAGCAATCAGTATCCATCGTGAAATTTCAAAGTGTCCATAATGCACTCAGGTCGCCCCCGACAGAGAGAGGGCCGTAGTAGGGTGTTTCCATAGCGGGCATTAATATCAGAATGACCCTTAAATGCATTTAGGACCATATTTGAATTTTTGGGTTACCAGATGCACGTTTTCAATCACCAGGTGCACGGTTTCAATCACCAGGTGCACGGCTCTATTTCCTCCTCCAGCACTTGTCAAACAGTCCATAAAGCACCCAGGACGGCCCTGAGTGAAAGAGGGCCGTAGTAGGGTGCTCCTATAGCGGGCATTAAAATCAGAATGACCGTTAAATGCATTTATGACCATATTTGTGTTTTTGGGTTACCAGATGCACGGTTTCAATCACCAGGTGCACGGCTCTATTTCCTCCTCCAGCACTTGTCAAACAGTCCATAAAGCACCCAGGACGGCCCTGAGTGAAAGAGGGCCGTAGTAGGGTGCTCCTATAGCGGGCATTAAAATCAGAATGACCGTTAAATGCATTTATGACCATATTTGTGTTTTTGGGTTACCGCTTGTATAGCAATCAGTATCCATCGTGAAATTTCAAAGTGTCCATAATGCACTCAGGTCGCCCCCGACAGAGAGAGGGCCGTAGTAGGGTGTTTCCATAGCGGGCATTAATATCAGAATGACCCTTAAATGCATTTAGGACCATATTTGAATTTTTGGGTTACCAGATGCACGTTTTCAATCACCAGGTGCACGGTTTCAATCACCAGGTGCACGGCTCTATTTCCTCCTCCAGCACTTGTCAAACAGTCCATAAAGCACCCAGGACGGCCCTGAGTGAAAGAGGGCCGTAGTAGGGTGCTCCTATAGCGGGCATTAAAATCAGAATGACCGTTAAATGCATTTATGACCATATTTGTGTTTTTGGGTTACCAGATGCACGGTTTCAATCACCAGGTGCACGGCTCTATTTCCTCCTCCAGCACTTGTCAAACAGTCCATAAAGCACCCAGGACGGCCCTGAGTGAAAGAGGGCCGTAGTAGGGTGCTCCTATAGCGGGCATTAAAATCAGAATGACCGTTAAATGCATTTATGACCATATTTGTGTTTTTGGGTTACCGCTTGTATAGCAATCAGTATCCATCGTGAAATTTCAAAGTGTCCATAATGCACTCAGGTCGCCCCCGACAGAGAGAGGGCCGTAGTAGGGTGTTTCCATAGCGGGCATTAATATCAGAATGACCCTTAAATGCATTTAGGACCATATTTGAATTTTTGGGTTACCAGATGCACGTTTTCAATCACCAGGTGCACGGTTTCAATCACCAGGTGCACGGCTCTATTTCCTCCTCCAGCACTTGTCAAACAGTCCATAAAGCACCCAGGACGGCCCTGAGTGAAAGAGGGCCGTAGTAGGGTGCTCCTATAGCGGGCATTAAAATCAGAATGACCGTTAAATGCATTTATGACCATATTTGTGTTTTTGGGTTACCAGATGCACGGTTTCAATCACCAGGTGCACGGCTCTATTTCCTCCTCCAGCACTTGTCAAACAGTCCATAAAGCACCCAGGACGGCCCTGAGTGAAAGAGGGCCGTAGTAGGGTGCTCCTATAGCGGGCATTAAAATCAGAATGACCGTTAAATGCATTTATGACCATATTTGTGTTTTTGGGTTACCGCTTGTATAGCAATCAGTATCCATCGTGAAATTTCAAAGTGTCCATAATGCACTCAGGTCGCCCCCGACAGAGAGAGGGCCGTAGTAGGGTGTTTCCATAGCGGGCATTAATATCAGAATGACCCTTAAATGCATTTAGGACCATATTTGAATTTTTGGGTTACCAGATGCACGTTTTCAATCACCAGGTGCACGGTTTCAATCACCAGGTGCACGGCTCTATTTCCTCCTCCAGCACTTGTCAAACAGTCCATAAAGCACCCAGGACGGCCCTGAGTGAAAGAGGGCCGTAGTAGGGTGCTCCTATAGCGGGCATTAAAATCAGAATGACCGTTAAATGCATTTATGACCATATTTGTGTTTTTGGGTTACCAGATGCACGGTTTCAATCACCAGGTGCACGGCTCTATTTCCTCCTCCAGCACTTGTCAAACAGTCCATAAAGCACCCAGGACGGCCCTGAGTGAAAGAGGGCCGTAGTAGGGTGCTCCTATAGCGGGCATTAAAATCAGAATGACCGTTAAATGCATTTATGACCATATTTGTGTTTTTGGGTTACCGCTTGTATAGCAATCAGTATCCATCGTGAAATTTCAAAGTGTCCATAATGCACTCAGGTCGCCCCCGACAGAGAGAGGGCCGTAGTAGGGTGTTTCCATAGCGGGCATTAATATCAGAATGACCCTTAAATGCATTTAGGACCATATTTGAATTTTTGGGTACCAGATGCACGTTTTCAATCACCAGGTGCACGGTTTCAATCACCAGGTGCACGGCTCTATTTCCTCCTCCAGCACTTGTCAAACAGTCCATAAAGCACCCAGGACGGCCCTGAGTGAAAGAGGGCCGTAGTAGGGTGCTCCTATAGCGGGCATTAAAATCAGAATGACCGTTAAATGCATTTATGACCATATTTGTGTTTTTGGGTTACCAGATGCACGGTTTCAATCACCAGGTGCACGGCTCTATTTCCTCCTCCAGCACTTGTCAAACAGTCCATAAAGCACCCAGGACGGCCCTGAGTGAAAGAGGGCCGTAGTAGGGTGCTCCTATAGCGGGCATTAAAATCAGAATGACCGTTAAATGCATTTATGACCATATTTGTGTTTTTGGGTTACCGCTTGTATAGCAATCAGTATCCATCG
This sequence comes from Oncorhynchus kisutch, assembly GCF_002021735.2. NCBI lineage: Eukaryota > Metazoa > Chordata > Actinopteri > Salmoniformes > Salmonidae > Oncorhynchus > Oncorhynchus kisutch. Next base: position 4,161 of record NW_022262381.1, on the reverse strand, counting down.
TGAAATTTCAAAGTGTCCATAATGCACTCAGGTCGCCCCCGACAGAGAGAGGGCCGTAGTAGGGTGTTTCCATAGCGGGCATTAATATCAGAATGACCCTTAAATGCATTTAGGACCATATTTGAATTTTTGGGTTACCAGATGCACGTTTTCAATCACCAGGTGCACGGTTTCAATCACCAGGTGCACGGCTCTATTTCCTCCTCCAGCACTTGTCAAACAGTCCATAAAGCACCCAGGACGGCCCTGAGTGAAAGAGGGCCGTAGTAGGGTGCTCCTATAGCGGGCATTAAAATCAGAATGACCGTTAAATGCATTTATGACCATATTTGTGTTTTTGGGTTACCAGATGCACGGTTTCAATCACCAGGTGCACGGCTCTATTTCCTCCTCCAGCACTTGTCAAACAGTCCATAAAGCACCCAGGACGGCCCTGAGTGAAAGAGGGCCGTAGTAGGGTGCTCCTATAGCGGGCATTAAAATCAGAATGACCGTTAAATGCATTTATGACCATATTTGTGTTTTTGGGTTACCGTTGTATAGCAATCAGTATCCATCGTGAAATTTCAAAGTGTCCATAATGCACTCAGGTCGCCCCCGACAGAGAGAGGGCCGTAGTAGGGTGTTTCCATAGCGGGCATTAATATCAGAATGACCCTTAAATGCATTTAGGACCATATTTGAATTTTTGGGTTACCAGATGCACGTTTTCAATCACCAGGTGCACGGTTTCAATCACCAGGTGCACGGCTCTATTTCCTCCTCCAGCACTTGTCAAACAGTCCATAAAGCACCCAGGACGGCCCTGAGTGAAAGAGGGCCGTAGTAGGGTGCTCCTATAGCGGGCATTAAAATCAGAATGACCGTTAAATGCATTTATGACCATATTTGGTGTTTGGGTTACCAGATGCACGGTTTCAATCACCAGGTGCACGGCTCTATTTCCTCCTCCAGCACTTGTCAAACAGTCCATAAAGCACCCAGGACGGCCCTGAGTGAAAGAGGGCCGTAGTAGGGTGCTCCTATAGCGGGCATTAAAATCAGAATGACCGTTAAATGCATTTATGACCATATTTGTGTTTTTGGGTTACCAGATGCACGGTTTCAATCACCAGGTGCACGGCTCTATTCCTCCTCCAGCACTTGTCAAACAGTCCATAAAGCACCCAGGACGGCCCTGAGTGAAAGAGGGCCGTAGTAGGGTGCTCCTATAGCGGGCATTAAAATCAGAATGACCGTAAATGCATTTATGACCATATTTGTGTTTTTGGGTTACCGCTTGTATAGCAATCAGTATCCATCGTGAAATTTCAAAGTGTCCATAATGCACTCAGGTCGCCCCCGACAGAGAGAGGGCCGTAGTAGGGTGTTTCCATAGCGGGCATTAATATCAGAATGACCCTTAAATGCATTTAGGACCATATTTGAATTTTTGGGTTACCAGATGCACGTTTTCAATCACCAGGTGCACGGTTTCAATCACCAGGTGCACGGCTCTATTTCCTCCTCCAGCACTTGTCAAACAGTCCATAAAGCACCCAGGACGGCCCTGAGTGAAAGAGGGCCGTAGTAGGGTGCTCCTATAGCGGGCATTAAAATCAGAATGACCGTTAAATGCATTTATGACCATATTTGTGTTTTTGGGTTACCAGATGCACGGTTTCAATCACCAGGTGCACGGCTCTATTTCCTCCTCCAGCACTTGTCAAACAGTCCATAAAGCACCCAGGACGGCCCTGAGTGAAAGAGGGCCGTAGTAGGGTGCTCCTATAGCGGGCATTAAAATCAGAATGACCGTTAAATGCATTTATGACCATATTTGTGTTTTTGGGTTACCGCTTGTATAGCAATCAGTATCCATCGTGAAATTTCAAAGTGTCCATAATGCACTCAGGTCGCCCCCGACAGAGAGAGGGCCGTAGTAGGGTGTTTCCATAGCGGGCATTAATATCAGAATGACCCTTAAATGCATTTAGGACCATATTTGAATTTTTGGGTTACCAGATGCACGTTTTCAATCACCAGGTGCACGGTTTCAATCACCAGGTGCACGGCTCTATTTCCTCCTCCAGCACTTGTCAAACAGTCCATAAAGCACCCAGGACGGCCCTGAGTGAAAGAGGGCCGTAGTAGGGTGCTCCTATAGCGGGCATTAAAATCAGAATGACCGTTAAATGCATTTATGACCATATTTGTGTTTTTGGGTTACCAGATGCACGGTTTCAATCACCAGGTGCACGGCTCTATTTCCTCCTCCAGCACTTGTCAAACAGTCCATAAAGCACCCAGGACGGCCCTGAGTGAAAGAGGGCCGTAGTAGGGTGCTCCTATAGCGGGCATTAAAATCAGAATGACCGTTAAATGCATTTATGACCATATTTGTGTTTTTGGGTTACCGCTTGTATAGCAATCAGTATCCATCGTGAAATTTCAAAGTGTCCATAATGCACTCAGGTCGCCCCGACAGAGAGAGGGCCGTAGTAGGGTGTTTCCATAGCGGGCATTAATATCAGAATGACCCTTAAATGCATTTAGGACCATATTTGAATTTGGGGTACCAGATGCACGTTTTCAATCACCAGGTGCACGGTTTCAATCACCAGGTGCACGGCTCTATTTCCTCCTCCAGCACTTGTCAAACAGTCCATAAAGCACCCAGGACGGCCCTGAGTGAAAGAGGGCCGTAGTAGGGTGCTCCTATAGCGGGCATTAAAATCAGAATGACCGTTAAATGCATTTATGACCATATTTGTGTTTTTGGGTTACCAGATGCACGGTTTCAATCACCAGGTGCACGGCTCTATTTCCTCCTCCAGCACTTGTCAAACAGTCCATAAAGCACCCAGGACGGCCCTGAGTGAAAGAGGGCCGTAGTAGGGTGCTCCTATAGCGGGCATTAAAATCAGAATGACCGTTAAATGCATTTATGACCATATTTGTGTTTTTGGGTTACCGCTTGTATAGCAATCAGTATCCATCGTGAAATTTCAAAGTGTCCATAATGCACTCAGGTCGCCCCCGACAGGAAGAGGGCCGTAGTAGGGTGTTTTCCATAGCGGGCATTAATATCAGAATGACCCTTAAATGCATTTAGACCATATTTGAATTTTGGGTTACCAGATGCACGTTTTCAATCACCAGGTGCACGGTTTCAATCACCAGGTGCACGGCTCTATTTCCTCCTCCAGCACTTGTCAAACAGTCCATAAAGCACCCAGGACGGCCCTGAGTGAAAGAGGGCCGTAGTAGGTTGCTCCTATAGCGGGCATTAAAATCAGAATGACCGTTAAATGATTTATGACCCATATTTGTGTTTTTTGGTTACCAGATGCACGGTTTCAATCACCGGTGCACGGCTCTCTATTTCCTCCTCCAGACTTGTCAAACAGTCCATAAAGCACCCAGGACGGCCCTGAGTGAAAGAGGGCCGTAGTAGGGTGCTCCTATAAGCGGGCATTAATAAATCAGATATGACGTCTAAATGCATTTATGACCATATTTGTGTTTTTGGGTTACGCTTGTATAGCAATCAGTATCCATCGTGAAATTTCAAAGTGTCCATAATGCACTCAGGTCGCCCCCGACAGAGAGAGGGCCGTAGTAGGGTGTTTCCATAGCGGGCATTAATATCAGAATGACCCTTAAATGCATTTAGGACCATATTTGAATTTTTGGGTTACCAGATGCACGTTTTCAATCACCAGGTGCACGGTTTCAATCCTGTCTCTTATACACATCTAGATGTGTATAAGAGACAGGTGCACGGCTCTATTTCCTCCTCCAGCACTTGTCAAACAGTCCATAAAGCACCAGGACGGCCTGAGTGAAAGAGGGCCGTAGTAGGGTGCTCCTATAGCGGGCATTAAAATCAGAATGACCAGTTAAATGCATTTATGACCATATTTGTGTTTTTGGGTACCAGATGCACGGTTTTCAATAACCAGGTGCACGGCTGATTTCCGCCTCCAGCACTGTCAAACAGTCCATAAAGCACCCAGGAAAGGCCCTGAGTGAAAGAGGGCCGTAGTAGGGTGCTCCTATAGCGGGCATTAAAATCAGAATGACCGTTAAATGCATTTATGACCATATTTGTGTTTTTTGGGTTACCGCTTGTATAGCAATCAGTATCCATAGTGAAATTTCAAACGGTCATAATGCACT